>NC_048422.1:6899453-6910552 GCF_013103735.1 Etheostoma cragini
GGAAAATGGCTGCAATGAAACAAAGAGTGAAAAATTTAAAGGGGTCTGAATACTTTCCGTACCCACTGTATCTACAGAAGGGGACCAAGTGTGCTGACATCCAGGCAGAAATACTGGAGGAAAAGAGAAATGAACTGTTTGGAGCCCCAATGTGCCATTTGTGAAGATATTTTAGACAATAGGAATTTCATTGTGTAATAAACTATAAACCGACACCTTGTTACAGAACACCCACAGCGTGAGTTCAGAGTGAGACACTCCTTTCAAGGCAGCACGGAGAGGTTTAGACAAAAGCGCCTCGGCAGAGGACGGGCAAGGAAGTCCAAGATAACAACAGTGATAAATTTACATTAACTGGCACGTTGTGTCATGAGGATGTCAATTGTACACGTCGCCACATTCTGATGCGTTGGCTTCTCCAGAGCTAAAGTGTGTGTGAGGCAGAGCAGAAGCAGCAAGCGCCTCAGCATGAACAACAACAAACTGCTAACTAGCACTTCATCAGCGTAGAAATCCAGTCACTTTTTTTTGTTAATGCGTCATAAAGATAATACAGACTTGTTTCCTCAGTACGAGTTTTAATAATTTAGCCAAGAAATATAATAAAGGCTTTTTAAACCGTACCCTCCTGAGTACCCCAGTGTCCTTAAACCCTTGTACACTTGGATCCCGAAGCTGAAGAGCACCGGAGGGACACACTTTCTACACAGCCGAGCAGCACTTCATGCAAACAGCATTGTTCCTTAATATGAAATATGATGATAACTTTTGGCCACCAGCCACTGTGGCAGGTGGATTTTAAAATCCACTAGCCGCACAAGCTTTTTACCAGCAACCACTTTATCAACTGATCGCGTGTAGGCGCCTTTTTGGTGACTCGTGGTCCTTAAACACATGTAGACAGGCTATTTTTATTCTCAATTCTTGTCATTTTGTCGCGGGGTATTTTCCCTTGGGGCTGGCTATGCAGGAAAAACCCAGTGTAATAAAAAATAAAAATAAATAAATGTCCCTACAATGTTTGCTTCCCCTTGTTTTCCCTTCTCTCTAGAATACACACATATACTCCCTCTCTCTTCAGTCTTGCTTGTTCCCCTGCCACCCTGGAGAGTTCACTGCTCTTGCTGTTTTAACCTCCAACCCGGGTTGTCCATGCTGCGTACACTGCGTGTCACTCAGTGAACTGTTTGTTTGCCACTCATCGCTCACTGGCCTGGTCCTGTCCCTGCAGGCCACAAACCACTGGAGTGATTTCATGTCACATGGCCCTTCTTCACAGGCTACTTCCCCTCGTAGCAGCTGGTAATTTGCTCCAGACAAGGCATCTCTGCTCCTATCAGTGAGATAACATTTTATTCTTCCTCCCCAAAGCCCCCTCCCTTTTTCTGTCTCTTTTTTTCTTCCCGTCTCTACAGAAGCTTTACATGCTCTGCATGGAGAATGACTCACCATACAAGGAGTTATCTGTGATAATACTGCCACATATTACCATATGCAATCTATTTATACTTCACAAGCAGCTTGTAATTAAAAGTCAACATCAGGCATGGTGTCTTGCGTGCTCTGAAATCTATACAGATGCACTGACTAAAGAAATAATGACATAAGACATACTGTACAATACAGAGAGAAAGCCATAAAGACTAGCATCACTGTTTGGGTTTTATGCCAATGCAACAGTTGCAAAAGGAATTAAGAAAGCTAAAAGTTGGCAACAAACCGGGCAAAAACTGACAATGAACATGTGCTGTCACACTGACGGGCTTCGACAAATAACCTCCATTATCACTCTGCTACACTCACAGTGTCCTCCTGTTCTCTCTCAGGGTCTCCACCTCAGCCCTCCATGGTTTCCTTAAATCAAATTGCTTTGCTCATCTTATCAAATCCTCTCTTAAGTCTTTTCTTTAAACAAGGGAAAAGATGCACCAGCGTGGTTAGAACATCAACATGTGTAGAAAGTATAAGGTATCTCGCTGCATTTGTATCCAGAAAGAACAAAAAAAAGTCAATCATCTCTATGGGGCCAAAAAACTGACTTTCTGATGACATGGATGACAAGTTGCGTGGAATCATGGGAGTTGTTTGCTTTATTGTTAACCCGTGTGCTGTCCCAGGGCAAAAACTGACAAACATTTCTGTCCCTTTTTCAGACTTTAAAATTTTTTTGTTTTTGTTTCCACTAACACCACCTTACTACCACTAGTTTTACGGTACTTTTGGAATTCATGGTCAATGACCCTCATTTATTTAGAATTATAGCTAATATTTGAGTTAAAAAAGCTGAAATTATGAATTCTTTTGACTAAGTTAAGATCAGAGGAACATAAAGATGAATTTAGTCAGGAATGAATATGATCAATTGTAGTTGCAAAGAGCGTTTTTGTAGTAAGTTGGTTAAAAGGAAACATTTTAAAAGGGTCAAATTCACCACCATTGCAGATGAAAATCAAGAGTATTATTAAATGGCTAAAAAAAGTAACTGGTAGCAGGTCCCAGGGACTTTTTTCGTAATGAAAAACCAAAAAAGGCGAGTAGAGTCGTGGCAAGTCGAGTAGATACCACGCAGTGGAATACCGGCATTACTCTCTCTCTCTTATACTTTTTATTTATTTTTTACCTTTTGGCAACCTATCAGTTTACATCACGTGTCAAACTCAATACAATTTGGAATACCTATTTTTTTGTCGCTTTCTCTGGTGTTTTTTACCTTAGCTGACGCTTTTTGCACTTTTTACTGATACCAGTATCGGGATCGGGAAGTACTGGAGTTTTTGCACTGATCCAATACCACAAAAATAAAGCATTGAAGAAAATTACGTAAACCTAGTTTATTTTGTTATTTTTCTGTTATAACTGACAAACAAGATATTACATGAAAGATCTGTGGCATTCATTGTTTGAGAGTGTAACCTGAGGCAGACCGACAACTAAGATATACATCATATAACATACATAGAGGGATAGTAGTATACAGTTGTTAAAACATAATAAAATATATGACACACTGGTATCCAATCAGTACTCAGTATCGGCCGATACGCAAGTTCAAGTATCAGAATCGGTATCGGGGATAAAAAAACGTTATCGAACCATTGCTAGTGTTAACCGAGTAAGCCAAAACAGCAACAAAAGCAATATTTTGTCGGCAGATGTCTTCACTATAGCTCTTTGCGGTTTTTCGTTCCTTTCTTTTGTTTTTAAAGCAGTACACCCATGTAGCACATTTGACACGACATGCCACGTACATATTCCTCCCATCTATTTGTTTTGATTATTTTGTAGTAATTTGCATCACTTTATTCGTGAGCATACCCACTTTGTATTCAGTTTGTTTTGTCTAGTCTATTTGCCAGTCAAATTTTTGTCCAGTCTGATGTACTGTATAATAGTATCAGTAAAAAACAAGTACTGTGGTTCGATACCTGGCCTTAGTCTTACTACAATGTCATATTTTTTCACCTGTTTTAAGAAAATAATACTCTCTCCAATCCTGAGATCTCTACATACTGTTACCAAAAAATACCATGTAAAACTTTCTTGGACGTTGGATTGCCATCTGACTCACATTATTACAGTCGAGTGTTGAAGAAACCCCTGAACACTCATGAAGACAAGTTGTAAAACAACAGCAAAAAGCAAACTTTACAAGATGCATGACCTTTTTTCTTCAGTTCAATTCACAGGTTCATTTCACGTCTCCTGTGCCACCAAATGTGACGTAAGCTTTATTTTGTCAGCCATGTACGTATATTCTTCTTTATCATTCTCTGTGTGTATTATGAAATATTGCTACAAGGAAGGCAATTAAATGGATTCCTCGGGCTTTCATGGCATAGCATTGAGGTCTTTATTATTCAAGGAAGAGCAAGTCAATCTATACTACAGGCTGTGCATGCTAATCGTATGTAGGTTACTGCCGCTCGTATTGGATTATTCCACTCTCATTTGGTGTTATTTCATGTTGCTCATCACTGCAAATACTCACTCTAATCCACTTACTGCTTCAGTGACCATGCATCACACCAGTACGAACTGAACGTATATGCATAACTTTACATACAATTTGGACCATGATCATGTTATTTAGTTCTATTGTTTATAAGGTATACTGTGGTATTTAGTTTCCACTACCACGTAAACACAAGCGGTTAACTTTAAATTAGGTAGGTGAGACCAGACTTTTTTACTCAGTCATTGAAATTGTTTCATACTGTAGATCGATTGAGTGTTTAGAGGAATCAAAACTCAAATATTTAAATAATTCAATCCAAATAAGAAGATCTAAATTAAAATGACATAGCACCTATTAACACTAGAACTGCCATGACGGTCATTTTGACCGTTTTGAAATTTACATATGTAATAACTTTGCTGGATAAAAAAATACAATCCTGCTGGTTCCTGACTTTTCCTAAAAGGCTCTATATTTTAATTTAAAATAGTTTTTATATACATTACACACAAGGCAAAGAAAATAAAATCACTTTTACCTCTTTCGGCCATACACGGTCATATTGACCGCTCGGATTTTTCGCACGGTTGAAGATGCATATTGGTTGCTTAGTTACTATCAGCGTCTCTGCCAAAGAAACGTCATAAGCGGTATTGAGTAACTAGTGTGGGCATCAGCGATGGGCCGAAGGTAAAGCCAGAGTCGGTAACGCTAGCTACCACCGTGAATACGGCGTGAATGGACTCCGTTCTGAAGAGCCGCCGGGCGCTCGCTCTGTGGAAGGAGCGGTCCACGGAGCTAGATGGCCGGTGGCTGACTACGTGTTTATACAACTTTATACATCCTCAAACTGTCTGGAATTGCACACATCCTCTCCAAGGAGGGCAACAGCAGTGAAATTGTCCGGAGGAAGTTCAGGCAGCAACTAGCAGAGGAGCTGAGACACGAGTTTAGCGAGGAGAAAAGGGAGCCAGAGCAGCGGGGGGGCACGGTCCGAGCAGCGCTGCGCACGACAGCAGACACCAACACGGAGGCAGTGACAGGTTAGGTTAGGTTATAAATGTTCAAAGAGGATACTTTTAGGTGTCATTTGCATGTTTTAAGCTATGTTGAAAGAATTTACATACCATATTTTTCAGATGTGAATGAAATTATTGTGTTTTACTATGCCGATATGAATAATTGGAACACCTGGGCAACTCAAGTGTATAATTAAACTCGTTAAATTGTACATTTTGGTATTATTTCGTTTTTCCAAAGGTATCCTAACACAATACCTGCATTAATATTGCAATTAGGTATTTATCATGACAGATTATAGTATTTGGAGTCTGGCGGTCAAAATGACCGCTCACGGCAGTTCTAGTAGTTATGGAATCCCGGCACTTCTAGTGTTAATAAACTAAAGAAGAATTACTTTGTCAAGTTTTTAGTGTTTTTGGAGAGACCCACAGACTTAGGCCTACTTATAAATTCATTCATTCTATGGAAAAAAGTCATAATCACAAGTATTTAGCTCAAATTGAAATCACAATTATTTAACAGGATTATTCAGTGACGTGGCAAGATGTTAGATTACATAGACTTTATTGATCCCAAATTGGGAAATTTCAGTGCTACACAGTAGAAAAACATCGGACCCACAGCACACATACAGAATGTACAAGAAATAATAGGATAGACTACAAAAACAAACATTCAAAAAATACAAATGTGTATATATACAAGTTGGGAATAAAAATCTAGAACTTCTTAAATAGTATTAAATTAGTACTAGCCCGATCCTGTCCAAACAACGCCCCTCAAACCAATCAGTGGGAAAAGCAGGCTACAGCCAAACCAAGACTCCACAGGGATTGTATCTCATATGAGCACAAGTAGAATAGAACTGATGCAACAGCTGTTACACATTATATATAATATACATGTATATATATAATATATGTTACGTTATATAACATGGAGCACAACATGGAGGCTAACGGCAGACCGCTACTGTGGAACAGATCGTGCCTTGTCGCAAATCCTGGTAAATCACGTTAATCGCATTAAATAGTATTTATAAAGATGTAAGTAAAACTTATCTTTGTGCAAGTTGCACTAAGTGCAGTATGTTGCATTTATAGAAGTTAAAAAAAAGGAATTGTTTTCCCATTTTGCTCACCAAACGTTGCGTCTCTCCCTCCGTCATCTTCATTGGCGCTTTTTTTTGTGATCAAATTTAGAATAATTGTACAGCCCTAATTCATTCATTTAGTAGTTGTATTTGCCATACTTCAGATTTGCATTGGTGCATTCCATCAGTACTCTGTGCCTGTTCTTGTTCTCTTTATATAAGTCTGGAAAAATAGCTAACAAGCAAAGGCGGTTTAACATTGCTCATACACTGAAAGCAAATTGCATACCTTGTCTGCAGTTTCTGAGCATAACACAGAATGCATGATAACATGTGGTGGCAACTGAATCAATAGTAACAGACCTCATCAACACAGGAAACACAGATTTCAAAAAGATGATCTTGCTTACTGATAATAAAGGAATAAGTACATCACGTGTAGGTTCCAGACTATTGGAAATCAGCATTGATTAAAATGCAGCCCACCAATTTGGAGCCCTCCACAGGTCTGTAATTTATTGTACATGACTGTATTTTTCATCCATCCATCCATCCATCCATCCATCCATCCATCCATCATCACAGCTATATTCTGTCTTTCTATCTTTCCAGTATGCAATTCAATTTAAGAGAAAAATACAGTGAACACAAACTCCTCATCCCGCCCACTACAAGCAGACCAAAAATACACTGCAGTTGGATCCCTGTTCACATCCTAACCTACAGATGAGCAGAGCGTGGTGATAACATCCAATCTTATTTTCCTTTTTACAAATGGTATTTTGAGAGAGGCTCAACTCTATTGCTGACAATGGAATGAACAGTCTTGCTTTGAGAGCCGCGGTAACAATTACAGTGACCTTGTGCATCTTAACCTAAAAGGTTACTTAGAAATCTCAATTATTTTGTGCTGTGGAAGGCTCTTTTCAACATCCTCCTCAGTGTATCATTATGTGGGACAAATGCTATAATGTTAGCATGTTAACATCCTCACATTAAAAATGCAAGCATGCTGATGTTTAGCAAGGACGATGTTTACCATCTTAATTTAGCATGATAGGCTAGTATTGGAAAATTAAAAAAAACTAATGACTGGATGGAAAGTCAAGGGATCAACAAAGTCATTATGAAATTACATTTTCATGGTAATCCATCCAGTATTTGCTGAGATATTTCAGTCCAAACCAAAGTGGTGGACAGACCGACATACTAAAACTATAAATTGGCAGATGGGTATTCCTTATTAGATTCACTGTTCTCTGGGAAGTCAGTCTCCATTTCATGGGGTCTTAAAGGGCCACTTAAAAGCCCTGTATTTCAAAAACTGTGACACTGACAACAAAATGTGTCCTTGTAAGGCTATTTTGTGTGTATGTGTGTGTGTGTGTGTGTGTGTGTGTGTGTGTGTGTGAGAGAGAGAGAGCGACAGCTTGGACAGTTGAGGGGTCACTGGCTGGCCTTGAAATTTGTCTCTTTCGACATGATAAGAGGGTGGATAGGAGCCGGAGACAGGAGCAGCACTTGGTCTTTCTTATCCTCTGCTCTGTGGCATCTGCTGTTAAATGACCAGTTTTGCCACTATTTTTGTCCTCGTCTACAGTAGCCTTTAGCCTGACAAGGTGACGGCTCTGAATCAAAGGGTTTAATCATCCCAGTTATCACATCCAGATAGCTGAATATTTCCACTTTTTGACAGTAGTAGCACCGTTAAGCAATAAACCTGTCAGCGGGCGATATGTTTTGATTGCTGAAGTTTGGTTGGATGCATATGCACAAAGCTGCACACATGCTAACCACATTGAATCAGTCTTGTGTGGAAGGATTGTGACAAAGTGGTTTAGGGCGGCCGCAGTGGTGTTGCAAGCCGCCTACAATTACGACTTGCTTTCTGTCTTGGTTCTTGTCAACCAGAGAAACGTTTATGAAAATAAAATATGTGCATTTCAGTTTAAAAAAAGAAAAAGAAAAGGGATAATACACCTTTAGGTTAGATAGATTTAATAAATGCGGGGAGAAATTGAGTCTGAGTGTTTAGATTTTTTTTTTTTCTCCTCCCAAGAGGGGCTTGAATTTACAGAGTAATTAGTTGAGTAGAATACACCCTCTAATTTACCCCCAGCCCATCCTGCTCTCCTCTGCAGCAAAGTTTACATTTGGTAATGAATTAAGAGCCGTACGCTATTAAAAGGGGGTTTTGCTGACATCTCTATAAGCTTAAGATAAGCTGGGCCTAAATCAAGAAAACTGCAGACCCAGCACATTGCAGTCCAAGGAAATCTTAGCAAGTAGAGCTTTCAGTGGAAGATAACAGTAGGTATATTTGCCTTTGCATTACCCATAAAACATCCTGTTCCTGTAACATAAAATTAGGGTAGAGTCATTTTATGTTGCTACTAAATATAATACAAAGGGATTTAAATAGAGTTTAGTTGTAAAATTGTACTTTTTAATTATTTTATGCTAAACTATTTTTAAAGTGAGTTTCCAAAACAAATCAGCCATAGTGCACACGCTCACAACCACGAAAGAGAAGGATATTGGATGTCCTTTTGTGAGAAGTCCATGATTTCTGGTTCTCTGGGCTTGGTCTCTGATGTTACTTTCTTTCACTCAGACTACATGCTCTGTAGATTTTGAATTGACAGGGCTGTGCTTTTTGTCCATCTACTGCAGAGAAACAGACTTACTGACGTACTAGCTCACTGACGTACAAGCTGACTTGTGACAGCTGCCATCCAACATGTTCTGGCAACCACAGTTTTCTGTCCGCATCATACCTCTGAGTCGTGAAGGAGTAGTTATACACACAATAGAGCAGACTACTTTAGGCAAGCAATCATCGAAAAAAAGATGAATGCGAATTAGCTCTACTGGAGGGGTCAATAATGTTAATTATGTTGGAAACAAGCAGTTTGAGAAGAGTGTTATCTTAAGACTTAATTTACCTTGCAGCAAAAACAACTGGTGGCGAGGAGTTGTTTCCTGGAAAGTCCCAACAATTGATCTGTCCATAGATCTTTGTTTAAGTGGTCTGGAACAAGTCACTCAAGTTAGACACGCTATACTACAGCTCTGTGCCATTTCCATACTACATAGCCTTCAAACAGTGCACAGTATCCTATGTACGTATTTTTATAGTATACTGTTTTTGCAGGCAGTATATAAGAAAGGTATGTTCGTCTCTGATTAGTACCAACAGGACACGGTACAAGATGTGTCAATGGACGTCAATTACAACTGCAACCTTGGAATGCCACTGCCAATAACATTCAAAGGGGGAAAGCACAACACTTTTACACAGATGTTTTTTGAGCTCTTCTTGAAGCTGTACTATATGAACATTATTATTCTATGCTAAAGGCTTTAACATGTAGTTAGGAATTAGGAACTTCAATCTTTCCAGTAAATCCTTTTAGAAAAAGCCATGGGACTGATCCAAAAGCGATGTAGTCTTCTTATCATTACATCATTTGTGTTGCTGCCCCCAAGTGTTCAGAATGCTGAAGCTCAAAATTGATCTTAGTTGCCGCTTACCTTTTAAAAACACAACCAACAGGCTAACAGCTGGATGTGGTGTAGCTCAAAGCGATGATGACTTATCATACACCCGCGCTGTGCTTTGCCTCTGCGCTATGCTTTGCGCCCTACCTTGCAGTAAGTGAAGAGCACATTTCTTATCTTCTGAAGGGGAGCTTATGACTTGGAGCCCATTTCATTTATTTACTTTATTAGCAGGCAGTAGGGAAGCTTTACTGTCCAAGTCGCAGTGTTCTTCCAGGTTCCAGCAGCATTGACCCAACTGTGGAGGGGCGAGTGATAAAAGGATTTTCAGAGCTCAACAAAAGATTACATCATCCCAAGACAGTCAAGGTTTCATGCTCAAGTGCAGCTCTTTCATTGAACTAATGGAACACCGTTTAACCAAGTGAAAAAAGCAGTGTCTCCCCAACTAAAATGAAGGGATAGTGAGAAAGAGCGAGAGAGATGCAAAGCACAAACAGCTGATTTTGACTGATAATCAGTAGCCTAATGTTGATATTTAGCTTTTCTAAAGCTGTCGCCAATACTGCGCCAATAATCCCGCAAATTTCAATAGTGCAATTTAGGGTATTTTCACATGTGTAGTTTGTTTTGCGCTAGTCCAAATCACTTGATGAGTAACTTGAGCGATTACCCCTTGGGTCAATTTAGTTTCACACTTGCAAAAAAATCCAATCGTACCAAAATGCGTCATTGCAAACCATGCGAGAATGTTCACTTCGCTTATTGGTCAGGTGTGTCCGGGGTGGGAGCAAGAAAGGAAAAAGGAAAAAGTTCCTGTGTTCTGGACTAGTGCAAATTTCTTTAATTTCCGTGGTCAAACCAGCTCATTTTATTCAAATAATCAGACATTGTTTCGCGTCTGCTCTGATCACCGAGACTTTGCTCGGCTCTGCCGGTGTCTGTCTCCGACCTTGGCGCCGCCTGGTTCGACCACGGAGATGTGAGTGATAGTAAGCGGCTGTCTATTTCTAGTAGAGAAACATTGCAATGTGCTACAGTTTGTGTTCTGCCGCATCACAGATTGCAAAGCACACCTGACTACGGAGAAGACACGTTAGGTCAGACTTTTAGAGTTTGCAGTTGGCGCAGTTCGAGGTTGGATTGCGTTCTCACCACAAACAAAGCGCACCAGGGATTGGTTGAAAGTAGAGCCCGACCATTATATCGGCAGGCCGATGTTATTGGCTGATATTAGGCAGTTCCCGATCTATCGGTATTTGCTTTATAATGGCCGATTTAAAGTTTTTTTTTTTCATTCATCAGAATCATTTATAATGACAAACGATTCTCATACATGAATTTTTAAAAAATAAAATCAGACTGACAACCATGTTATGAGTGTTGGTGTTGCATAGTTTGTTCACCAGAGGGCGCTCTACAGCGTCCCTGTTGGCAACACTGATTATATATTTAGGGGTCCAAGCCCGAGGATGCGTGCACCGCGGTAATCGCAAGCGATACGCGGTTCACACAGCAGGGCTGTGG
>NC_048422.1:6910652-6928394 GCF_013103735.1 Etheostoma cragini
ATTTCCCGACGTCTGCCTCCCCAACAACTTCGCTTTGGGTTCCGCTTTCGTGCGCTCCCCGGGTTGCTGGGGACGACTGGCGAGGGGAGGCTTGGACCCCGTTGAAACTGCGTGCAGTTCTAGTTTGTTATTGTGTTTTTGTACTTTAAGTTTCATATCTTAAGTTTGTAGTTTTATACATTTTATTTATTTATTTATGTAATACATTTTGATGTTCTTCTGTTGTTATAGTCAAAGAAATTATCATTTTATTTTAGTGAGAACTCATCAATAACTACAAATAACTAATGTTAGGGAAATCTGTTTTGTAACAAGTTTTTGGATTTAAATTTTTTTTTTTACCACTTGGATATCTTCCACAGTCTTTTGTTAGTTTAGTTAGTGCAGGACAAATGATACCTCAGTCATTTATATTGGTTAGAACAATTTTGAACGAAATCAATGATTGTACTTCAATGTGTAATCTCTTGAGTGCTCTAGATGTAGAGAATGTATTAAAGACTTAATTTTCAAGCAAATTTAGCTCAGTTTTTAACATTGTTTCAGCTTATTAAATATGTGCTTGCTGCAATAATATTGAATAATGTGCACCTAAAATAAGCAAAATGTAACCACCACCAGCTCCTTGGTTTGCCCAGCGTTGGAGCATCTGGAGGTGGTTCTGCTGGCGTCAGTCTACACAGTCTTTAAGTTCTTTGTCCTCCCTGTTGTCCCCATCTGCGATGAGGCCGACTGTGGAGTCATTGGAGAACTTTTTTAGGTGCCAGTTTTCTGGGTGATAGGTTGGTTGGTTGGTGAGGTAGTCTAAAATCCATCCAGTGAGGTGGAGGTCCACCCCCGTCTGCTCCAGTATTTCCCTCAGAAGCGTTAGCTGGATGGTGTTAAAAGCGCTGTTGAAATCATAGCACATGATTCTCACAGTGCTTCCAGCCTTTTCCAGGTGGGAGAGAGATTTATGGAGAAGACAAAAGATGGCGTCATCCGCCCCAGTGCCAGGGTTAATTGGCAAACTGAAGGGGGTCGAATGATGGGCTCACCAAGGGACGGAGATGGACCAGGACCAGCCTTTCCAGAGTCTTCATCAGGTGGGATGTCAGTGCCAAGGGCCTGTAGCTGTTGAGAACCTTGGGATGCGGAGTCTTTGGCACAGGCACCACGCAGGATGTCTTCCAGATGCTTCGTAGCTCACTCCTCACCTGGTGTATTGTAAAGGACAGATTGGTGAAAGAGGGCTGTTTGTTGGACGTTGTGAGTGGGGAAGTGATGGCGGGGGTGTGACAAACCCCAGGGGGTGAAGACAGTTGTGTTTGCCACAGCAGGGAGGACTAGACAGGGGGACGGGTAAATGATCCATCACATCAGTTGAAGAGAAGATTCAGACCATTCACCCACTCCTAGTCCCCCACAGTCTGAGCTTTGTAGCCTTAGATGGTTTTAAGGCTTTTCCAGAGCTCCCTACTGTTCTCACACTGCAGCTGATCCTTCATCTTCTTCCTCTAGTCCCCCCCCCCCCCCCCCCCCCCCCCCCCCCCCCCCCCCCTGTGATCTTACCTCTCTGTTCCCTCTGTATTTCCTTGCCCAAAACCCCTCCCCATTTCCTTAAGAAGATTCTGTATGTCAGGTGTAATCCAGGGTTTATTGTTGGGAAAACATTGCAAAGTCCTAGTCGGTACAACATTTTCCACACAGAAATTGATGTAGTCTTTTATACAACGTGTGACACTGTCATTGTTCTCCACCATGAGCGTCACAGAGTGCATCCCACATAGTTTTGTTTAAACCTTTTGGGCTTTGCAAGCCTCATCAGACTAGTTAACTTAATTTAAATTTGCAAGAACTATAGACTGATACAATAACAGGCTTAAATGACGGAGGGCGAAGGATTACGTTTCTGTTAATCATCTGTTCATCATCATATAAAGCCTGCCCTGACAGTTTGATTGGTCCCAACAGCTCTGGTTTGAGCATAGTGGCTCTACAACGGATCAAGTCCAGACTAAACTTCCCGACCTCAAATGTTGTGGGCGGGGCTAGGTTTGTCTGGCATCCAGTATTGGCTCTCTGAAGCCACCACTGACAGATGTTGCTGATGTTATTTGAATATTTTCAGGAACAATAGTTTAGTCTGTAAAAAAAATATCATATTATATAAACTCTACATAGATTTCTTTTGCAAAAATCTCAATTTGTAAAGTAACTAAAACTGTTAAATAATTAACGTGGAGTAAATTTAACAGTAATTTACAGTGGCCTGAAAAAAAATATTTAAGTAAAGTGCAATTCGAGCGCCTCAGATTTCTGCAGTACTTAAGTAAATGTACTTATTTACATCTCGCCACTGGATGATCTACAGTATGTGCTGTATCGTATGTTTAACCGCTAAAGGCTAAAATCACATCATTTACACATTTAGGAGATTTTAGTACACATAACTAACACTACTGTGTATGTATAGAAAATAAAATAGAGGTATCTACTGTATGTACTTAAAAATGTAGTATTCTGAGGAAACAGAGAAGGCGCCAGTACAATGCCCTGCCATTCTAATATAGAGTCTAGTGTTTTGGAGTAAACAGTGTGCTGTACATCACATGGACTGTGAATTTCTCTGTGGTCTTAGCTCCTGAAAAATTTAAAAAGGAGTCGGTATCATCCTCCTCAAGATCTGTGACCTCAGTCTTTCCCTCTCGTTGCTTTTTGCGAGAGCAGCCCATTCATCTTTCAGCCTTCGCTTCTGATTGATCGACCAAATCTGGCAACTCTGCTCAACTCACATAACCAACTTGTTATGTGAGCGAGCAGCATTATGTGAGCAAGAAAGTAGCTGATGCCAACTGAAAAATGTCACTAGATTTGTTGCTTGGCTCTCGAGAGATGTTTAGTCACTAAAAGGAGTCTGGAAAAGTCAGAAAATCTGGTGAAACAGTTGCTCAGTTGGCAACGGTGGTGCTGGGTGAGCAAGAAGTAGATTTTAGAAAAGCGGAGCTATGATGGATGAAGTAGATACAGTCATGTTTGTTTATGGCCTCTGCTGCCTACAACGTAATATCGCCATACACAGCAAAAGTCTATAGCTGGGTTTACTGTGGTCAAATGAGGTACTGTTGGTGAGAGTAGCTCAGTGCGTGAGGATTTGGGTTGGGAACCTGAGGGTCGCAGGTTCAAGTCTTCGTACGGACCGAAAGAAACTGAGCATGGATTAGTAGCGGGATGGGTGCCAGTTCTCCTCTCTACCAAGGTGTCCTTGAGCAAGGCAGCGAAACAGCTGCTTGTTGCGCTCCTCCAAGGAGATAGTTACATGAGCAAGTCATATAGCGTGTGTATAATTTGTGTTTGCAACTGTACGAACAGAGTGAAAAGTTCTATAATTTCTTTTTCTTTCTCTGTCAGTCACATCTGTAATGTAATCTGCATTTTTGCAACTTAAATTAATTTCATTGACATTCAATTTCATCCATGCAAATGTTTCTCTAGAAAAACTTTTGCATATGCTGAATGTATTTTGCGTCATCAAAAAAAAAGAAAATCACATTAAACATACCCGCAAAATGTTCCCTGGCAACATTTTTCCCCCTAGATATCGGAATATAGGAATTGAAGTACTTGTGTTAGGTTGGGGAAAAAATGGAAACTTGGTGAATATAAAAAGACTAGAAAAAGACAGGAAACACATCTACCAAACCTTGACTTAAAGGAATACTTGAGCGGTGTGTTTTTGGACGATAATAGACACTAAATCACAAGCTGTATCAGGCTGTGGGCACACAGACAGTTCATTTGGGGCTTTTCAGAGGATTTGTTTGAAAAAGAAGAAGGTAATACATGTATTTGAAAATTGATTTGCAAAACGTTTCTTTTTCACGTTCCCGACAGAAAGAATCCATCTCTAAAACTTCCCCTGGTGCCACAATCTGTCAAGTTTAACATGCTGTAGCTAATTAATTAGCTGGTCTTGAATAACTTTTCTTTCATCTAGCCAACCAAATTTCTGCTTGTGACAATTTCCGGCTGCCTTTCTTGCACTCTACTGCGTATTTTTTGTTTTTGTTCTTTTGAATCCCTGCTGGGCTGACAGGTTTATCATTAAAATGATTTTTCCCGTTGCTAAAAGGCACTCGCTTTCGTTACAACAGTCGATACAGTGCTGGGCTTGACAAACTACATTACCTACTGCATACTGATCAAATAGACTAGAAAAGCAGGGTTTTCTTATTACTGCCTTTAAGTATACACAAAAACATTCTGTTTTTGTCTTCTTTCTACCTCAGGTTATACATTTTGTTATATAAATTCCCTTTTATTGTATTCCTGTTTTGCACTCACTTAAACTATTTCCCATATTTCCGTAAACACATTTCCATGATTGCGGTGATTGCCCACACCTTATTTATTTATCCTTTTGTGTGCATCATTATATCCCATTAATGCACAGATGGATGCATTAACATTAAATTAGCATGCCCTCAGATAGGCACCAGCTAAAACAAACGCTCCCGTATTCTCCTGCAGCTTATTATTGCAAGCTGTCAGGCGCTGCGTTGTGGGGCCATACTGTAAAATTGTTTTTCTAAGGGAAGCGCTTTCCGATTTAGAAACATTTATGTAATCCTTGTTTCATTTGCATATGACTATGTGTAGTGTGCGAGAGTGGGAGGGAAGTCACTCTGCGAAATGATTGTGCACTTCCCTCAGGGGGATACAGAGCTCGAGTCCCACCCCGCCCCGGCCCTTGAGCGGTGAAAATGGATTGATGTCTTTGAAATGCCCTCCAGAGTCCCTTTCTTTACCCCCAGAAAGATTTGATGACAGTGTTACGATACATGACTTGAGATGCCGGCTTTTACAGATAGCCACGACACCTATGTTGACATCAAACTATTCATTTAGGTCCAAGTGTGGAATGCGTTTCAATATTTTCCACTGAAAGCACAAGCAGAGATGGATCTTGCAGCATATTATTAGTGCATGAATGAGTGTGCATGTTTTTGCTAATGACAGTGAAAGCAAAGCCTCCGGTCTTATCTCGCTGTCACCCACTTCAGGATCTGCTGACTAGGCATTTTTCTTCTTTTCTTCTTTTTTTTCTTTTTTTAATTTCTTCATTTTTTGTCCCTTCAGGTGAAGACGCCTGGAGAGACGTTGGCCGTTCTAGATCCTGAGCAGTTCAGGGAAAGGTGCAATTGTTCACCTTTTTCTTTCAACACGTACATGATTTAAGTTAAAGTGAAGGGGAGCAATTTATTGCCAGTGGTTTTACAGATTTAATGTAATATAAATGTACATTTGTAAAGTAAACGATTAGGGTTGGTTATTCGAGTCCCGATTCCGTTACATATCCGGATATCAGTTAGGTTAGGGAAGTTTAACTTGCAATACCAATTTTGCATGGATTTAAAAAAGATTCTTAAAGAACTTACGCTGGAAATTGTACAAGCAAGAAGAAATATCATGCATGTTTACATTATGAATCTTACCACATACAGGTTGGAAAGGCAAATATTATAAGATTCATTTTGGGATTTTATTGATCAATTTCAGATCACTCCAGCAAAAAAAAAAAGATTTTAATTGGAGAATTAATTATTTCAACCCAGCCAGCGCTCAACGCTAACTTTTTAAAGTGGTTGCTGGTTCCCAACCGGGCGTCAGCTATTGGTTGCCGAAATTAACAACATGGTTCCCATGTTTTAAACTGCCCATATTTGGAGCCGTTACTTTCTTGTGAAACTATACCACACGTTATAGTAATGAAACAATGAGAGAATGGTTTGCAATGTAATCCCCCGTCCATCTCACATAGGAGCGCAACGGATCACAAAACTCAGGGCTCAGATCACGGTTTTACGTCACGGTTCGGAGCAATTTTCACGGCAAGTGCGCGTGTGGAACAGCTGAAATGTTGTGTTACGCAAGAACAACATAAAATATTGACTCGTTTTGAATTAAGAATATTTAGTTTTGTAAATATTGATTTGTGTGTGTGTGTGTGTGTGTGTGTGTGTGTATATGTGTATGTATATACTGTGTATATATATATATTCCAATATCTATCTCTACAAACAATCTCAACAACCCAGTCCTCATTGACACTTCACATCACACGCAAAGCACCCACCATAGTACAAGACCCCAGCCACCCTGTGAACTCATGCTTCAGTCTACTCCCATCTGGCCACAGAGACACATCTCTCATTTGTACTGAGCCACACAACAGTAAGAGCATAATGCCCTCTGCCGTCACTGCTATCAACAAACGGTAGCAATAATTCTTGACTCATGTTCTTGTGACTGTATTGTGTTCCTTGTGGCTGTGTTTTTGTGATTGACATTCCTAGGGCCCAATGCATTTTTTTTTTTTCTTCTTAGCCTTTTCGGATTTGCTTTTCTTTTCAATTCTAAGAAGTACTGACCTATAAAAATTTCCAATTCAGCTAATATGCTGTATTCACCTACCTAAATAATGGCTGCTGTCCTCTACTTCTCTTCTTTCAATGCCTAACGAATCCATCTCTTTCTCTCCCTGACCCTGTCTTTCTGCTTGAGCAGCACTGGTTGAAGCCTGAAAATGTTGTAAACAAATGAATAACATAACTAATTACACTGGTCAGACTCTTGAGCTCTGTTTCAGACTGATACCTTGGGTTCAGGCTGGTCCTCATCCTCGACACGTGTCTTTTTTAGTCGCCGAAGATACTTTTCAACACCCATCTGGATTGAAGCAGCAAGCATTCAGCATAAGATAAACAAATGACATTATAAGTTTATTTGACTCACAACTGCTACATATAGTGTTTCGACCTAACCAACCCAACTGCATTTTACCGCAACGTGGTGACTAGTTAACTATCTAAAGCAGGCGTGATCGCTTGTTTGCTAATTAGGGTCGGGTCGGGACTCCAACAGTAACACACCGTCAACATTGTATTCAGAATTTAAAATGTTTTTATTGGACTTTTCAATGTGTGATTGTGTAAAAGTGTTACCCACCAATAACAATCTTTTGTAAACTTGTGAATTCCGCCAGCCGTCTTCTCTAGTTTTCCTGTAGACAGACTGTGTGTGTGTGTGTGTGTGTGTGTGTGTGTGTGTGTGTGTGTGTGTGTGTGTGAGCAACAGAGACACGGTGGGAGAGCAGGGAAAGGAATAGCAGCTGAACGAATACGCGTGTATAAGATTCCGTCTTCATGTGTAGATTCCGTGATTCCGTCCGTGTTTTCCGTATCACGGATATCATAGGGCCAGACACTCCTTAATTGTTTTTATGTGTGACTGTAGAAACACATTTCCTTTAATGGAGGACAATGCATCTGTCTGTCTGTCTAAGTGTAATTTTAAACATCCAACAAAAGGCCAGAAATAGCAGAAGAGTAGCATCTGTAATAATACTGAAATAATGAGTTCTTCACAAATAGCATCTTCTCACTGTAATCATTTGCCGTGTGCGTCACCGGCCGAATGGAAACATTAAGGATGCTTTGCAGAACCATTAATTCAGGCTTTGAGACTGTATCAGTTTAAAAATATTTGTGTCTAGCAATAATATGAGCTGTAGAGATGCCGTTATTGTACTTGAGTGCTGTCTCAGGGTTAGACCTTTTTTTTTCTTCTAACCTAGGGCTACTTGTCTCCCTGATCTCCCCTATGCAGTCGTTCTTTGGGTGTTTTTTCCTTTTCTGCCCGGTATTGCTTTCATTGCAGACTGCGACATACAGACTGTACATTGAGTATTTCATTTCTACTATAGTTTTTTTTTGTTATCTTGATTTTTGCAAATATTGTAGCATTCAGGCAAAAAGCCTCAATCATGGAAAAGAGTTTGGAAGAAATATGAACCCTTTTCTTATTTATCTGCTCAGCATACACAGTAATGAATTAGATAATACTATAAAAACAACATCAGGACAGCTTTGGTTACAGATGGGGGAGCTTACGGACTTTTCTCAGACTCCAATTAAAGCCCCACCAAAGCACTTCTCCTCTTTGGTCCACCTACAGGTTGGAAGCAGAATTGTCTCATTGGAACTACAGAGCCGCTACCAGATCTGGCAAACTTGCATAGTTTGGTTATAGCCGGTAGAGGGCTGCAAGGCGAATGCAGAAGTGTCAGTGTCTACAGCCCTGTGTTTATAATTTTTTTTATAATTTTGGTGTCTCTACTTGACATTTAAGTGGTAATTATGAATAATACATGGGGAGCAAAGGAGCAAGTCAAGCAATGTCAGAACCACATAATGTTGGAATGGTGTGTGTGGTCCAACACAGGAGAACACTGTTCATTTCCCGTTTCCTAGTCAGCGAAGTCAGCGTTGGTTTCTTTTAACCATGTCCTTATTCCTTCCCTAACATTGACCATGGGGTATTATTGCCACCATGATGATAAAGTCCCCCAGCATCAACAAAGTGGTAGCCGAGTAATGCAAACCGCCTTTGGCAATCCTTTTTGTGTGTCTAAATGTCGTACTAAAGGGCGGTTACAAATGACCAAGTTGTCAAAACCTTTGGAAGACATGTTGTGTCTGTCCATCCTGGATGAAGAAATCTTTCTCTGTGCTCTATACAACATTTTCTCCAACTTACTTTTTCCTAAATATCTCTGTCGCAGGTTGTCATTTGACATTTTTGATTTGCTGTGAGCCTCAAGAGGGCGGGTGTTATAGGGGTGTCACGATACCAAAAATTCAGTAGTCAGTGCCAATACTAGTAAAATCACACTTTTCCCGATGCCATTCGATACCATGGATTTTCTAAGATTCCATCCAATTTAACTTGAAACATGGACCGCTTTATTAAAATATTCTAAAAATATCAATATGTCATAACAAGACATACAACACATGTGCAATAGAGCATAGAACAACATGACTTTGACCACTTGTTCGTGACCTCCTCCTTCTGAATGTATCGACTGGAACGCTCTGAAGCTCTGAAGCGTATACGTCCCCCATCAGTTCCAGAAGAGGCGCAGCACCGATGCTGCTAACACCGCCATTGTCGCTAACGGTGCCTACGGTGCTTCAAAAAATGGGCATTGTCGGTGTTTTGTCATTTTAGAACCGGAAGGTGTCTGTAGTTTTGATTATTGTGACATCCATATGATGTTATGTAATATGAGTTGGTAAAAGTAGTACTGGTATAAATTACACGATAAAGGCTGTTTGATTCTTTTTACCTCCACCAAGGAGGACATGTTTTCTTCTTGGTTTGTTAGTTTGTTTGGTTGTTTGTACTGGCCCCATTTTTATTTATTTTTTTACATGAAACTTCATGGAAGGATGTAGAATGGGCCAAGGAACAACCCATTACATTTTGGAGCGGATCTGAATCACGGGTCAGACAAATTAGTTTTCGCTTTTGTTAACATTGCGAGATAGGGCATTTGTGCAGCATTCATGTGCTGTGCGAATAATGCTAAAAATGAGTTCCCTATGGGAAAAATTCATACTGCATTAACATTGTTAGATAGTGCATGCCTTGGAGGAGGCAACTCTCCAAGTGCCCTTCTAGCGTTCTATGAGTTTTGTGTTTTGATGATAATGTGAGAGGGCACATGTAGGTAGAAAACAACACAGAAGTGTTTCCTCACAGGCCATGTGAATGAAGTTTCAAACTGACCTCCACGGAGGCAGAGGAATACGAGTTTTCAGTTATCAAACCTATTTTTTTGTGTCAAAAATTAAGTAAAGACACTGTTCTTCATGTGGAACCAATACTCGAGGCAATGTATCAGTATGTCCCAGTCGTCTGTGTCAGTTAGATTTCTGCAGCACACACAGAGCAGTCAACAGTGGCATCAGTCAACGGGAGAAAACCCTGGGTACCACAAAGGGCTCTCAAACAAACATTATCCTTCATATATATGCCAGAGAAATATGAAACCAGTGCATCCTGTTCCAGATACTCTCTGACACTGTGTGAATTGTCCACATGGTGTTTTCTGTGTGTAGCCTCTTCTATTGGCCATTATGTCCATATTCAATACAGCATATGCACATTGGCCATATTCAGAATATGTCAAAAACAACACCCAGCTAAACATTTTGGCTTCTGTCTTTTTTCAGAAGCTGTACAGCAATTTTTTATGTTTTTATAATTTTTATGTGAGCGCAACATGACAGGTTTTTCCAATCCGCAACAATGACCATTGATTAACACCTATTAACTGCCCACTCTTTTGGCAGTAAACCTGTAACAGGATGGCGAGGAAGATGCTGCTGTGGCTTCTTTTACCACAACGACTGAGACAGACATATGGCAAACAGTTTACTGCTTTTTTACACCTGTGTGTGTGTGTGTGTGTGTGTGTGTGTGTGTGTGTGTGTGTGTGTGTGTGTGTGTGTGTGTGTGTGTGTGTGTGTGTGTGTGTGTGTGTGTGCTGCACAATCTGTTAATTTGGGAAATCTTTCTTTTGAGAATTCAGGGCCAAATTTAAAATGTTGTTCATAATTTTCATTTCTGCATGAGCCGATTGGTGCCAGAGATATAACATGTCGACCAGTAAAGGATTGTTACCATAGATACAGGTACAGGTGTACGATTTATTTGGCTCTATCCTGGGATTACAGCGTGGAGGGTATTGTGTGCTCTTTTTTTGGGAGCATGAACATTCTTGAGAACACTGATTCAAGGCAATCGCAACAAGCTACAGAGCACCTCTCATTATTGTTGCTTACACATGACAATACTGTAAAACACAAAGGAAAAGTAAGCAACATTGACAGTTCTCTCTCCATCATTTCCTGCCGTTTCTCTACCAATAAATCGGCAGCCAGTGCCAGATTTTGTGTTTGTGTGTGTGTGTGTGTGTGTGTGTGTGTGTGTGTGTGTGTGTGTGTTTGTTGACACATAGTTAAACAGTCATGGCCGTACTGACCCGGTTCTCTGTATTTTTCTGAGATGTACATAACATTTGTGAGATAATTGCCTAAAAAGATTTTTTTTAAAAGATAGAACGCCAAGATTGTGTGTGTGCGTGCGTGTGTGTGTGGGGGTGGTGAAATAAATGATCTACGCTCTTTTGTCATTTCTACAAAAACTCTACTCAACACATTGAATACAGGCAGCAACTTTTTATATATAAATGTCAATCAAAGAAGCAATCATAGCACAGCTTTTGGAAGGGAAGCTATATGGGACAAGATGAGACTGAGAAAAAGAAAGAGAGAAGGTGGTGGAGTTGAGAAAGGAAGAGCTGATACTGCCCATTGTGCACTTAGGATTAGAATTTGTCCCTGCGCTGGTCAATACAAACAAAAACTGACGTGATCCAAATCAAACATGTAATTACCACAGAGAGATACAGTATATGTTCTTTGGTAATTACAGAGGAACCTATAGTAAAGGCCCAGTTCAACAACAACACTTAGCATAATTATAGTGTGATAATATTGTATTGTATGAATACATTATTGTGTAACAATATTTTGCTCATGTTAATGCACTGTTCGAGACACATTCTCAAACAAAGATGAAATATAGAAGGTGTATATCCTTTTACATAATTATTTGGAATAGACTTCAGCAGGAGAGAGAAGTGAGGACCCACAGAGAAAGCAACAGGCTGACTATAGAGAGGCTCAGGGAGAATAAAGAGGAGAGGGAAATGAACAGAAGAGAATTTAATGTTGAAGGCAGAGAGACGAGAGAAGATGACAGTGAGGGAGCAAGTTTTGGAAAGCAGACACTGAAACGAGAGAGAAAGCGAGCACAGAAGACAACATTTTTGCTATATAAACGTCTTAAAATGCAAATCGGGAAAAATGTGATTTGGCCTGCTTATGGCCATGAGTACAGAAATGATAGAAATAAAAATTTGTCTGGTGAAAGCATTTTGGCCTAAATGAGAGCATCAATCCGACACTACTTGAGCCGTAATTTGGCCGTACTTCTGTACCTCACATCACAAATGGTCACATCTTTTCGTAATTTCCGTGACAACAACAGTGGTTGTTCCAGTTTGTATTTCAAGAATAAAACACGAGTGGACACATTGGCTTCAAAAAAAAAAAAAGGTAAAATGGGGTTGATGAGCCTTGGTAATCTGCGTCTCCCATATAATAATAATAATAATAATACATTTTATTTAAAGACGCCTTTCTTGGCACTCAAGGACGCCGCACAGGAAGTATACGGTTTATAGTATAACTGACCAGTCTGATGTGTGGAGGGGGGTGGGTGGGGTCCGTTTCAGAACACTGGTTTTGTTTCAGAAAGGGGGTTAATCAAACCTGAGAGAGAGGGGGGACTGCAGCTAGTTTCAGAAAGAGAGGTAACTTAACCTCAGAGTCAGTTGCTATGGTAACTGAGTCTGTGAACCATACCTGGTTGGGAACAAGTTTTCTTCTCTCACTCTCCCCCCCTCATTCATTCATTCAGTCTGTACCAGATGCATTTTAGCGTAGTTTATCTGCATAAATAAAAAAAAAAAAACAGGGTTGGTCTGAGTGGCAGTAGCTCAGTCCGTAGGGAGTTGGGTTGGGTATCGGAGGGTTGTCGGTTCAAGTCCCCGTACGAGCCAAAGTACGGAGGGTGAACTGGCAGCTGGAGAGATGCCAGTTCACCGCCTGGGCACTGCCAGGTGCTCTTAAGCAAGGCACCGTAACCCTCCAAACGCTCAGGGTGTGTGTGTGTGTGTGTGTGTTTCAGGCCTGTGTGAAGAAGTGATTTCTAGTTTTCTAATAGAGTGTAAATTCCAACTAACAGTATAAATAATTACATTATTATTAAAACCGTTTTAGGCAAACTAGCCTATACGTTTTTTTTTCTCTCAAAACATGGCATTTCCTTTTGCCGACCATCCCGTTGATGAAGAAGCTGTGTCAGGAGATAATATTGAGGCCCTGACTATACATGTATTTTCATTTCCAGATAACTACCTATTTGACCGATATGGTTTTTCTTCCCGGTCTATCAGTTATGTAGCCTACATAACCTTATCCATCCTCATATCCCCCATCATGGACATGCTCTACATCCCAGGACATTCTTTGTGTCGCATTAAGTTTTTTTTGCAAATGGCATTTTTCTTTTTTATAACATTGGTAAAAAAGCAAAGCACCATCAGAAGAGTGTGACTCGCTCTGAAACGTGTTTTGAACGTATTTCAGGTGAATGATGTAAACCCTTTGAAATAAAAGATTATGAATTAGAATTCTGTTGATGATGGTGCTGCAGCCTCAGGATGGGATTAGTAGGCCTAGGAAATGTTTGCCCACAGGATTGCACCTAGGCTAAATGAAATATATAATACCATTCCCAGTAATATTATACTTATGATTAAATATGATATTAATACCCTATATTGGAACTTACACATTTACTCTAGAAACAAATTTTCTCCCACACAAATTCTCTCTTTTGCGGCAGCTGCTGTGTTGCTTTTTTTGACGAAATATAAGTTCAAACTCGCTGCATGTGCGCATGAGTATTTCAGCCGACCAGTTTGTTTGTGGTTGTTACCATGGTGAATCGTACTATCATGCCCCAGTTCAGGCTGCCTATTTATTTATTTTCTGTGGTGGTGCACGTGCTTAACTCTAAGTGAACCTACTCTGAGCTGATTGAATTAACTCAAATCCCATCTCAGGGTAAATCAAGTCAGAGTTTAGAGTTTGTTAAACCTCCTTCCTGAAACGGGCCCAGGGTGTCACTGCACATGATATAATAAATAATAAATGTAAACACAGTGGACAGTGGCAGCACGTAATGGCACTGTGCTCTGGCGTGGCACATATTAAATCCCAAACTGCAGATTTATCAACATATGTGTCCTGTGTCCATATGTGAGGAGAAGCTTTTCATACCGTATAGAACAGCTGTTAGAGTGCTAACTGAAAGTAGATTCTTAAGACTTGAAACATTGTTCCACGATCGCTGTACCCTAGAGTTCTCTCGAGAGCACAATTTAAATTTGCTCAGCGAGTTACTCAGGCAGCGAGTAATGCAGCTCATTAACTATACCTTTTGCAGCCGAGCTGCACCAATCACATCGGTGTATCTGATATAGGCGGGGCCAGAGGCAACCTAAACAGATGACGACAGTTGAATCTACCCGTTAGCTCCGCTGGTAGCTAAGCGTTTGGGGCTCTGGATACGTCACCCCGTGTGTTGTCGTGATCGGTCGTGGTGTTATCCAATTGCGTGCAGGGAGATTTTCAATTGCACCCTCAAGATGGGGGACTTTCAGAACTCAATGCCAGACCCTTAATCTTTCGGATTTGGGTCTGGATTTCCAGGCTACTATTGCTGCTCATTTGCTCCAAATATTTAATTGGCTCTTGTTAATAAAATCCCCAAAATTCCAGCAGTGTCATTGCCAAAAAAGCAGTAGTGGTTCTGAAGTATCTATTCTTCTTCCTAACATCTAAAACCCAATTTTCACTAATTTTCCCCAGCTTTGTGCGGCCTCAATTGAATAAACCCTTATTATTATATAATGTATTAATATATTATATTTATCATTGGTAGTACTAGTTGGTTGTGAAAATGATTGTTAGTAGTAGTAGTAGTAGTAATATTATTATTATTAGTAGTATCTGTATCAGTTGACTGTACCAGTACTTAACAAGAGAGTATTTCTTTTTCCTATACCTAGAAATGTAAAGCACCTGCCAAAAAAAAACTGTGGCCAATCCCAGCATGCCAAGTTCACAAGAGCCACTTTGGACAGGTCACCACCTCACATCAGGGCTCTCCGTATTAAAAAAGAAATTAAGAAAATGTATTTTCTCCCTGTTTCTGTGGGGCATTTTATAAAATCCGCTTTGCATTGATTTTCAACGCCTTTGAACTATTCTAAAATCAACTTTAACATTATTTCTTTGTGTATTGCTTTTGATCTATGTGGGCAGGTAGGTCCATTACCTTTTTTTAATCTAAATAATTCTCCGAAAAAACTCCAAACACATTTAGTGTGCCAACTATAGCGTCAGCCTTTCCCCAGCTTCTGTCACACATCTAAAAATCAACAGAAGTGGGGAAAAAACATTAACAGTCCTTCCAAATCATCCTATAACAGCTAACATAATTAAGCGATGGAGCAGAGGTTTAACTCCCAAACCAGTAGAGGACATCTAACTTAAGATCTAACCTCTCAAAACACCTTTAGTTTTTGACCGCATTGCTAACAACTTTTATGCAACAAGCAGAAAACTGCTATAGTAAGAGCTGTAACCGTTTTGCTACGGGACTTTTGGTTGAGTATGCAACAGTGGTTAGGTACATCCTGTGTCCCAAATGATGCCATAATAGTGCACAGGAATTTCCTGCGGCATCAGAGCAATCTCGGAAGTGGAACGTCGGGGCTATTTTCTAACTATTTAGTGACCCCTGAATCAGAAATAACATTCACAACTCTGATGGTGTTAATCATACATTCTATGGAGGACTCCCAAATGTGTGAGCTTGTGGTAAAATGGGAGACACTAAACAGATACAGTGATGCTGTAGTCACATGCTGCATTAATGCCAACACTGACAAGTTCACTGGGACGTGAGTCACAGAGTTAGCTTCATCTTTTTTGCATACATGCGGATTACAAAAACCAAGAGAGATCAAAACATGAAATGCTTCCTGTGGTGTCTCTTAGCTTGAAATACATCGCTATTTTGGCAGGAGGCAGTCTTCCTTGGCCAAGAAATCCGCTGTTTTAAGTTGTGCCCATCATCCCCTCCTGGCTACCGGGAGTTCCTTTGTCCCCTGTTAGTCAGAAAAACAAGCACACTATGAGAGCTAACGGTATGCATGTGCTTCGGTTAGAGGCAAGTATTTCCTCGTGCTTCACCTAAGTGTGTGTGTGTGTGTGTTTCTCTATTCTATGATATTCATTTAGCTATGATTCTTGCATGCCAAGTAGATCTGGCTTTTGTTTTGTCACTAAAAAGCTTGTGGCACCCTCTGAAGTGCAGGTTAGCAAGCCTAATGTTTATACAGCACAAACATCCAAGAGAACAAAGGACCCCTGGGGGCTGCTTCCTGGCCAAGATAGCAGAGGTGACAGCAAGCAGCCAATTCATAATGCACACTGTTGCCCACAAATGTAAGTGCTATGTTCTGCTGGAGGAATTAAGCTTTTTATTGTACGTGTGCAGCTGCAGGTAGGGCTGGGTACCAAATTTGATTCTTTTTCTTTTTAGTCACCGAGCGAAATGCCTCCTTGGCATTTTTTATCGAGAAATACCTCGTCATTCATTACCAACTTTCAATACGTAAGGAGTAAATGTCATCAGCGTCAGCAAGCCAATAAAACCCAGCTTGCTACTACCAAGATCTAATAATAATGGTGATTGACTGTGTAGCGTTAGACAGGAGCTGAAGGAGCTGAAAAACAAAAAGATTTGTGCATCAATGTGTTATGTTGTATTTAAAAAAATATATAGATTTAATAAAATTGTATCACATTTTTTGTAACAATACCCAGCCCTATGGTGCAGGTGCGTGTGTATGCATGCTGATGGGCTAGCACTGATTAGACATAGTATTACATGGCAAAGCTAACCTGGTCTCTTATAACAAAGACACACCGCTACTGAAAGGCTAACCTAGCTTGTAACAATAATGGCATTGTGTCCTCTGCCTGCGTGTTGCGTTTCACGTAAGAATGAGACTAAGCTGGCCTAGATGAGGGTTTACTTTCCTACATAAGAGGGGCTTTGCTGTGTTAACGGCTTCACAGAGCTGCCGTGTCGCTTTGTGTTCTGAAACCGGGGCTTGCTAGCATCGGCCATTGGGAGGAACAGCCTGCCCGTGTGCTCCGAGCAGCTCCAGCGTTGCTTGTTGACTTCTCCGCCAGCCCTCTCCTTGGTGTGTTAGTTCAGGTTTTCTAAAGGTCTATCCAAAAATGTTGCGTTGTGGATAAAAACAAGAATAGTCTTGTCAGAGTCTTTGTCTTCAATAGTCTTACCGTGTGGTAACGTGCCTTTTTCAGCGCCTGCAGTGTGCTCGCTTCCGTCGTCCTCCTCCCAGAATCAGTCTGTCTTACCCTCCTGCCGTGGGCTGGGTTAAATCACCTTCCCACAGACACGCCCTGTCATGTGACCCTTATCAAAACTAACCACATAACTTCCTGAAATACCTAGACTGATATAATAACAATAGTGTTTATCAAAGACTAGGGGTTCTGAGTTTTAATTAGGGCTGGGCATACAGAGAAAATCAAATATCACGATATTTTTGACCAAAATACCTCAATATCGATACCGCAGCGATAGTGTAGTGTTGACTATGGGTGCTATCACAAAAATACTAACACAATGAGATTTTTGATAAATAATCATCAGAAATGTGGATTTAATGAGGGTTAAAGGCAAATAAAACAGTCTGGTAAGTTCAGAAAATGACACCAAATTACTGTAAAGCAGCCTTTAAAACTAGGTAAAGACATCTCTTATGCCATATTACGATATTAAGATATCCAATATCTAATACAATATTTAGTCTCATATCACAATATCGAGATAATATCGATATATTGCACATCTCTATTTTTGATATCCTAATTTTTTCTTGTGTGAACTACAAAACTGCGTGTTTTAAAAAAAATTACCGGAAAGGACAGTGCATAAAATTGCCTAACCTGGAGATAACCATGAACAACTGAGGAAAAACAACAGGTAAAAATATTAATGTGAATAAATTAGCGGGCGACATGGGAATCGATTGTTGCTTCCACCCCATCCCGGGCCAGCGAAATACTCCCAGCATGTCCCAATCCCACCCCGCTCCTGTTCCTTATGTTTGCTAATCAA
>NC_048422.1:6928600-6956050 GCF_013103735.1 Etheostoma cragini
ATATATGCTGCAGAAGTACTAATACAATTTCTGCAGAACATACAGAACTGTTTAATTTGAGTAAATTATGGAAAGGGTAATTGGTTTCATTTCACCTGAAGGAAATGTTTCATATATACACTCAAAACCTTGAGTTTTTCTTTCAAGAGCTATTTAGGAAACCACATTTCCTCCCTTAATTAGAGACATCAATCTCAGGCGGCATATTACAGTTCATGCTCTGCACATCGAATCACTGAATTCTGAAGGCCCATCCACTGCTTAGGAAGTTATAATCAAGATTGAGAAGCGTGTTAATGAAGCGGCAATCACAGGGTGATTGCGTTTCTTTGTCAAGGTTCTCTCCATAGTATTGACATCACTGAAAAGTACAATATAAGACATCCAACATCCATAACCTCTTCAACTGTAATTTACTATTCTCTACTTAATTATGGTAATGGTTTTGATTTGGAAGGCAGTTATTGTGGCGTTGGGAATGGTAGAGAAGGAGGCAAATGAAGGATAATTCTGTTTCGGGGAATGTAATACATAAAAGTTGGTTAGTAGTAGGCTTAGGGTTGTACATTCTGTCAACATGTGAATGTTGTTGTTGATGCTGCTTGAGTGAAACAAACAAGGGACCAGATTTATTCCAATTGAATGATTAAGGGCGTTGCTTTATCAGTGGCAGAACAAGACAAAGCACTCAAGTGTCATTACTTTTTAAGCAGCTGTGAGATCCTGCGCTCATTTAGGGCAAAAGTATCGGAGGTGCGATCATTTCTTCGCCAAAGTTCTGATTTCAGCATTGTTTAAATAAAAACATTGGTTAGTGGACTCAATCAGAAGATGCCGTTAGTTTGAAGTACACATTTCCACTAGTTACATGTCCAACTGGTACTAAATGGCTGAGCACTGATGGATTGGCGATTAATGTTATAATTATTGTAATAAAATAAGACAAACCATGCCACAGAACCCAAAAGTCAGGAAGAAAATTTTGAAGAATGTCTTTTTGACCAGGGAGACAGAAAATGCATCACATACGTTTTCTTCAGAACAAGAACATGATTGTCTTAAGAAAAGTAGAATGTCATGATCATTTACATCATCTGACCAACATTACATCATAACTTTGCTTTAACATACACAACAACAATTCATGCAAATTCAACCAATCACTGTGAATTGGGTACAACTCCCAATTTTAACCAATCACGGGAAGTTTACCGCAAATTTGATCAATAACTGAAGTTTTTACCACTTCAACCAGTCTCAGCAGTCCCACGTGCCAGACTTTGCATCAGTATGTGACGTTGAGATCCACTGACCAAGCAGGAGTGAGAACGGGTTGTACAAAGCCAAATTCATTTTCTGATATTCTGATATGAAGACGAGATGTGTGTGACTTGAACATCTCACATTTACCGACAAAACGCACAGCAAAGGGCCGTGCAAAACGTGTCAGACCGTCCTGCTGACCTGTATGCATTTTAACAACAATGTACGATTTTTCACTCTGAAGTCGCTAAAAGCTGCTGCTGTTTCCTGTCGGCTCTCTGCAGCAGGACAGGCTGTTCAGTTTCCCCAGCGCTGACGTGTGTGCTCACACACAAACACACAAACACACTTGATGGATCTAGGAAAAACCGGAGATGAGACGTAAAGCATGGCCTAAATTGAAGAAAGCTACACCCATTATTTTAAGTGCAATCAGCCTTTTTTGGTAAAGTTACTAGGAAAATTCAGCCCAGAGTAGTTTTATTCCCCCCAGAAAAAGTATCTTATTATTTTTAAAGAATTCTAAATAAAAAAAAATCATTTATTTTTTGTAATTTTCATTGACTGTTGCAACTCAAAGGGATATTTAACCGGTGGAAAGATGAAAGAGTATTGAATTGTTTTTTTTAGAAGTTGGTGCCTTCTAGAAAAGCCGGAAAATGTACTTTAGGCTCATGTGGATGAACGACAACAACTCCCAGAATGCACTTTATTTGCTTCCCTAGGAGTCCACTCCCAAGCCACACCTACCGAAAACAGACATAATAGCCAGTCAAGTCAACTCAAATGTGTTTTTTTGTCATTTCAACCATATACACCGTGGCTCAAGTGGTGTTACACATTTAAAACGACATATCAAAACGACATACGACACAGGCTACATTTAGTGCATACACATTATAGTCTCTGTAAAGTTCATCTAACTCATTAATAGCGTTAGCGCTTGGTGTAAACACAGAGTATAAACACAGCCGTAAATTTGTGTGGAAAATAGTATATTCTGCATTTAACAGTCACAAACTCCACCAGCGGTTAGCAGTTAGTTGGAATCCAGCAACCCAGGTCTGCACACAGCCCACCTCCACAAGTCTTACCCGGAGACAGAGCAGCATCTCTATCTGCCGGGAAGGCTAGCAGGCCTGGTACCAGGGTACACTGTTGTTCAGCCATGTTTTTACAAATACACAGCAGTCTCTGAACTCGCGTTGGGAGCTTTGTTGAAGTTGGATGTAGCACCCGGTGGTACACATGTGCGGTAGTTTGAATGCACATTATTTTGAGTTTGCTGCTGAAAAGAGAAAGTCTGTTAGCAACTCGTAGCTTCAAGATGGCTGACACTCAACTCACGCTCTCTAGTTAAAGTTCCACCCTCTATGGGCAGGTTGAAAACATGCGGAACTAGCTGGCTGTAGTTCATAGCCTCTGAGCTAAAATGCCTCCGATGCCGCTACATGACAATTGTTGCGTCATCAGAGGCTTTTTCTCCAGACCCAACATACAGAGAAATCTAGTCCCAGGGGGACATAAGAGAGGGAAGCACGGTCATTCAGAAATACTACTGATACAAAGCTTGATGCTAATAGGTGAAATATCCCTTTATTTGCAACAAAAATATAAAAGACATTGCAAATTTCTTTACTTAAGAATTAAGCTCCAGCAAAATCAGGTATTTTGGGCCGCAACAATCTAAAAACAAAAAAGCCATCAAAATCCTGGAGGGACTGATAAATGTAAAACAATGTCTCATGGAAGTTTACTTTTGCTGTGGCAAATTTGCAACTGAAGCGTTTACTTAAGTGTGAAAGTCCCATTCAAATTAACCTCTGCAAGCCAGTCCACTCATTGCACAGTTCCATTAACATGTATTGATTTTTCACTGAAATGTTTCTTTTATAAATTGTGTTGTGGTCAAACCTTCCCCACCCTGAGACCGAAATGATTACGCATGGACCAATTTATGAACCCATCGGCTATCAGTCTGGGGACTATTTAGCCTCTCTGGGCACCGACCATTATTTTGGTGGTTACAGTATAGCCAACGGATTTTTGGGCCAAGACCTTCTCTTCATACATATCGTCAGCCCTGTTGATATTTAAAACATCTTGACAGTTTTTAAACCCTTTAAATGTTGTTATCCTTCACCCAAACAAAACAAAGCGCATACATAGACAATAAAGCAGGTAACGGCACAGATGTTGCTATCATGGTGTGCATATATACAGTACTGTGCAAAAGTCTTAAGCAGGTGGGAAAAAATGCTGTAAACTAAGAAGGATTTCAAAAATATAACCGATTGTTTATTTTTATCAATTTACAAAGTGCAAAGTGAGCAAACTAAAGAAAAATCCAAGTCATGTCAATATTTGGTGTTACTACCCTCTGCCTTCAAACCAATATCAATTCTTATAGGTCCACTTGCAAAAAGTTGGCTGTCATTGAGGATCTGAGTGCATAAGATGAAAAACACATCAAGTTTATTTCCCTTCAAAATCGGAAGATTTTCAGGAGAAATATCAGCTCAGAACAGGCAAAAACCAGTGGGACCCAGGTACACCCATCTACTGTACGGAGAAGTCTTCATGGAAGAGTTGCAGCAATAAAGCCATACCTCCAACATAAAAACAAGGCCAAGAGACTCAACTCTGCCCGAAAACATTGGAACTGGGGTGTAGAAAAATGGCAGCAGGTGCTCATGAATGATGAGTCTACATTTGAAATATTTGGCTGTAGCAGAAGGCGTTTTCTTTTGCCGAAGGGCTGAAGAGCGGTAGAATAATGAGTGTCTGCAGGCAACAGTAAAGCATGGTGGAAGTTCTTTGCGAGTTTAGGGCTACATTTCTTCAACTGGAGTTGGAGATTTAGTCCAGATTAATGGTGTCCTTAATGCTGGGAAATCCAAGCAGATACTTATCCATAATGCAACACCATCAGGGAGACGCGGGATTGGCCCCACATTTATTCTGCAGCAGTACAACGACACCAGACCTAAAGCCAAGGTCATTAAGAACTATCTTCAGTGTGAAGAAGTAGTCCTGGAAGGGATGGGCTGGCCCCCACAGAGCCCTGATCTCAACATCATCGAGTGGGTCTAGGATTACATGAAGAGACAGAAGGATTTGAGGAAGCCTAGACCCACAGAAGATCTGTAGTTAGTTCTCCAAGATGTTTGGAACAACCTACAAGCCAAGTTCGTTCAACAACTGTGTTGAAGTGTACCTAGAAGAATTGATGCTGTCTTGGAGGGTGGTCACACCAAATATTGATTTGAGTCAGATTCTTCTTCTGGTTATTCACTGCGTTTTGTTACTTGATGAAAATAAACTAACACTTCATTTTTGAAAGCATTCTTAGTTTACAGCTTTTTTTCATACCTTCACAAAACTTCTGCACAGAACTATATATATATAAAGTGAGGAAATAAGTATTTGAACACCCTGCTATTTTGCAAATTCTCCCACTTAGAAGTCATGGAGGGGTCTGAAATTGTCATCGTAGGTGCATGTCCACTGTGAGAGACATAATCTAATGAAAAAAAAAATCCACTACTATGTATTTGCATGATACAGCTGCAAAAAAGTATTTGAACACCTGTCTATCAGCTACAATTCTGACCCTCAAAGACCTGTTAGTCTGCCTTCAAAATGTCCACCTCCACTCCATTTATTATCCTAAATTAGATGTACTTGTTTGAGGTCGTTGGCTGCATAAAGACACTTGTCTTCCCCATACAATCAGTAAGAATCCAACTACTAACATGGCCAAGACTAATGAGTTATCCAAAGACACTAGAGACAAAATTGTACACCTCCACAAGGCTGGAAAGGGCTACAGGGAAATGTCCAAGCAGCTTGGTGAAAAAAGGTCCAATGTTTGAGCAATCATTAGAAAACGGAAGAAGCTAAGCATGACTGTCAATCTCCCTCGGACTGGGGCTCCCTGCAAGATCTCACCTCGTAGGGTCTCAATGATCCTAAGAAAGGTGAGAAATCAGCCCAGAACTACACGGGAGGAGCATCAATGACCTGAAAAGATCCGGCACCACCGTTTCCAAGGTTACTGTTGGTAATACACTAAGACGTCATGGTTTGAAATCATGCATGGCACTGAAGGTTTCCCTGCCTAAACCAGCACATATCAAGGCCCGTCTTAAGTTTGTCAATGACCATTTGGATGATCCAGAGGAGTCATGGGAGAAAGTGATGGGGTCAGATGAGACCAAAATAGACATTTTTGGTCATAACTCCACTAACCGTGTTTGGAGGAAGATGAATGATGACTACCATCCCAAGAAAACCATCCCTACTGCCATGGGGGTGGTAGCATCATGCTTTGGGGGTGTTTTTCTGCACATGGGACAGGATGACTGCACTGTATTAAGGAGAGGATAACCGAGGCCATGTATTGCGAGATTTTGGGGAACAACCTCCTTCCCTCAGAGCATTGCAGATGGGTCGAGGCTGGGTCTTCCAACCTGAAGCACACAGCCAGGATAACCAAGGAGTGGCTCTGGAAGAAGCATATCAAGGTTCTGGCGTGGCCTAGCCAGTCTCCAGACCTAAACCCAATAGAGAATTTTTGGACGGAGCTCAAACTGTGTTTCTCAGCGACAGCCCAGAAACCTGATGATCTAGAGAAGATCTGTGTGGAGGAGTGGGCCAAAATCCCTTCTGCAGTGTATGCAAACCTTGTGAAAAACTACAGGAAACGTTTGACCTCTGGAACTGCAAACAAAGGCTACTGTACCAAATATTACCATTGATTTTCTCAGGTGTTCAAATACTGATTTGCAGCTGTATCACACAAATAGTTAAAAAATCATACATTGTGATTTCTGGATTTTTTTATTTAGATTGTCTCTGACAGTGGACATGCACCTACGATGACAATTTCAGACCCCTTCATGATTTCTATGTGGGAGAACAAATAAAATAGCAGGGTGTTCAAAACTTATTTTCCTCACTGTAAATCACCTTCACTCAAAATTTGTCAAAAACCCAGCTCATTTGCAACTTAATTTGAAAGCCACGGAACGTTGGGGACATAAGGAACTATTGGACCTAAGGATGAGGACAGCATTGGAAACCTGCTACTCTAAAGGAAGTTTGCAGTCATCTGTTTGTGTAAAGACATGCAGGAGCTACGTGTTGATGCCAACATTAAAGGCTGTCCAGCATCTGATCACTGGATTATCGCCCGGTGCCCAATGTAGTAGGAGGGTTAAGATTCACGCTACACTTAATGGCAATTATATTCACGTGCTCACATAAATAAGCATAAACCCAATTTGTTACTAATAAGAACGAATAATAGACTTTGGACCGAACATTTGATTGACCGACTATCACGGAGCTGCATGACTCAGCGTTGGCCATATTTACCGGGACTGTAAACGGTACGTTAAGTTACCGCTGGTAAACCCAGTAGTGTGAGTAGGGTGTTAAAGCACAAACTGAAAAAGGTAATGTTAGCTAAGCTCACTGCAAAGGCATTTGCCGATGAATTGGACAAGTTGCAAAATGCTAGAAAGAGTAAGCTACACAAATCAAGCCTCTTACGGAAATCAATACAAGGGTTGATATTAAAGGGTGATAAAACACAGGGACAGAATGCAAAGCATGCAACCCCTAACACACACACATGCACACACCTACATGCACATATGTTCACATACACACACACAGTACATACACATGTGCACACAAACATGTGCACTGTATATACCGGCACTGGGAAGAAAAAGAAAAGTTGGCAGAAATGTGGCTGTGATGGATCATTTGAAGTCAAAAAACTGGCACAACCTTAGTTCATTTCAATCATAGGGAATTTGGCTTGGCAGCATGGCAAAAGCACCAACACTAAAATAGACTCATCCGTCAACAGATTACAAAATATATTTGGTCGCATAATAAACATGAATACAATTTATAAAGAGAAACACATCATACCAATAAAGACAATATGAAACCGCAAACTATGAACAAGGAAGCAACAGTTCAACAATTAAACTGAGGCTGTCTATTTGGTAAAGAGTGCAAAGTAAGTGCTTTTATTGCACACAGTAAAAAGTAATGTTTGAATCTATTGCAACCTGGCCCTGGGGAGTCTGTACCTCAGCCTTGAAAGGAGCAGCTCTTTCTGTGTTTAAGGGACGGCAATTAGTTTTACCTTGTGCCAGACTCCAATCAAAATTGCCTTGAGAGTGAGTTCTGCTGCCATACTGTTATGAAAGGTTCAAGCAGACCGTAAGATTTGTAATACAAGGTCATCATTTTTCCATCAATATTAAAAAAACAACAACATTTAAGTCCAGGAGTTTCCCAGGGTTTATAAACAGCTATGGGGAAAATAATGTCATAAGCTAGAACCAGTGTTGTTTATCGTTACTGTGGCGCCGTGCTAAGCTAACCGCTAAAGAGTGAAAGCTGTCGATTGTTAAGCACTCTGAAGCGTGTCATCCAACGGGAGTTTCACCGGCGGTTAAATGCGGACCTCTGGGTACTGCCGCCATTCATCTGCATACATGTCAGAACAGAAAATTGGTTAACAGCTAGCAGTAGCTACAGTAGCTAGCTTGGTTAACATTTTTTTTAAAACCATTATAGTTGTATTCTTGCAATTTGTGACCCTGCAAGACCTCCAGTCTTTGCATATTATGACAGCCCTTAACGTCAGATGTGAGATGGTGTCAGACTTTAGTCCTTTCAAAGTCTGTTAAGTCTTCTAGTGTATTGGTAAGCATATGCCGTATAAAGGCAGGAAAACCCTGACCTCCTCAGGAAATAAGCCTGCAGGTGCTGTTTTATTTCCTGAAGACTGCTTTTGTATTTGTGTTTGAAAACTCAAGTTACAAAAAAATGTCTATGAGAGTCTCCGCTACTTAAATAGTTGTTTATATGAGGACAGCACTGCGTTATGCAATTAGGAGCCTGAATGAACGCCTGGGCCATACTAACCATCTCTATGTGTGCGTAACTGCTACCTGGCTGAACTACTGCAGCTCGTGGTGTCCACAGAGACAGCGTTGCTGCTGCAGCACGGCCTGCCAACCCTGTCTTTTTACATTAAGTTTGCCTTTGATAATGGCCATCAATTATAGAATATTTCATTATAAATGTCTTTTATATTTATTTTTGTTTTCTTGTTTACCCAGAGAGAGCGAGAGGGAGACAGCCCTTCACCTGATGTTCTTTTAACTTATTAACGTGATATAATTATAACCTACAGCCTATAGTTTCTGCTATGACTACTGTTTTGCAATAATTAAAGGCTAGTACTCTACTAATTTGTGAGGACTGCATTTTTCCCAAAGTTGTCTTCCAAATATTCCACTATTAAAGCTTTGTGTTAAAGGGCAAGTTTGCATACTTCGTAGTGTTTTTTGTAGGTTGTATGATGTTCTCATCCAGAGTTAGTGTATCATATCTAGCAGATGGCGGCACGTCCCCAGTTTGGAGAAACGCACAGCTTCTGTTTCGGTACTCTGGTCTGTTTTTTTCAAACAGGGGACGTGCCAACTCCAATTTACTGTACTTAGGTAATACTTTGACTATAGATAAGTACCTCATACAACTCCCACTATATCCAAACTATCCCTTAAACAAATAAAGATATGATGTTAACATAAATGCTAGGATGACTAACACAGTGGCTTTTACAGTAATATATAATGGAGTGGCATAAATGTCAGGTCTTGTGGTATGCTTCCACAAGTATCCCTCATTATCAATATTTTATAAAAGACTTGTTGGGAAACCACAGTTTGATATTGTTTTGCCTCTGAAAACGGTAGCTTTACTGCTGAGTTTGCTACAAGAAAACTCACCATGTCAATTTATTTTTTAATCAGAGGGTGGAATGCATCACACAAGCTGAGAGATAGTTAGCTACCACCAACACGTAAGCAACCAATTACCTGCCTTTAGGTATTCAGGCAGAGACGCAACATAATTATCATTCATTTTGAATGGTTTTGCAAGGCCCCTGATAAATGTAAGTCCAAAATTGTCTTTTTACCTCGGTTTTGGTCTCTACCAACTAATTTTTGTCCTTGTTTTTCTCACCAGTTAACTGGGCACTAGGCAGAAGGTGTACAGTGGGGGCTTTGTGTTGTAAAACTCTGCCTGGTGCTTCAAGGTGACCGATTCAATGGGTACACTAAGAAACAGAAATTTCCCCTCTAGCTACATAAGTTACAGGTGGAAAGCTTTGTAAGAAATTAGCATTCAGCCTTCATAAGAACAAATTACTTGGCTCCACAATTAATTATTCCACTTATTAATTATTCCACTCATTTACATTAATCCAATGTTGTGTGATGTAAAATATCTGGACAGGACACATTTAAAAAAAAAAAGTTATGTCCAGCAACAACATAAAGTTGGGGGCAGCATATAATGACAGATCTCAAATGTATTGCTCAAAAAGGCCAAATAAGTTATCACAGTAAAAATAATAAAGGGTGTTCTTTCACACTCCTCAACACGGCATAAACAATATGCATTTTTTATAAACAAAATTTCAGCTGAGAATACAGCATCTTGGTATTTGTTCAGATTGCAGGATCAGAGCTTTTACCACATTTACAACATTTCAAAGGTAGTGCAGCCTAATAATCTCTTAGAGTAAAGGGAAGTGCACACTTTAAACAATGAATAGTAACAGCATGGCAATAACAAGTAGACACGTTGTCAAGAGAAGGGGATTTTTAGAACTACATTTTCTGGAGTGTAGCATATCACCAAAGTGCTACTTAATAAAAGCAAAGTTACGTTGTTCCTAAAAGGTTTAACTGAAGAATTATGAAATACACAAGAATTACTTACGTCAAAAAGACCTCATGGATGAATTGAATTTATTTGCACCAGAGCGTAAATCCCTACAAGAGAGCAGGAGCTTTTGATAGAGGCTACTGAAAACTGTGATGCAAGTTATTGGTTCTTCAATATTCTGCCCTCTTGTATAGATTTGTGAAAATGAACATGAACAGTGATAGACATTTTGCCTGAAAACGGTGGTTGAAAATATTTTTTACAAAAGGTGAACACAGCTATCTGCATGGCTTTGTAAACATGAACAGCCATATTCTGGCCAAATGCATAGATTTGTAAAACTGAAAATTTTAAAATGTTTTACTGTTTTTGAATGAATGAGAAAAAGTAACTCCACTAAAACATTTTTTAAAACAACATTGACTGTGAACTTATTGTGTGTATGTGTTTGTGTGATTTTGTGTGATTGTGATTGAGGATGGTGTCGTAGACCTCTTCAGTCAGCCTCTGCTTCTCCTCTTCTCTCAAAGCTTTTCTGGGTCTTTTGGCTCCTGTTGCTTCTTGCAGCAGCTGTTGAGAGGAGTCCCCGAAGGCAAACGGACCAATGTGTTTGTTAGGCTACGTACAGTACTGTAGTCTATTTTTGATGTGCAGGTAAATGCAATTTATCCATGTATAAATATTTCAGTTCCACATAAAATGGGCAGGGATGCATAAAGTGTTAGATTCAGCACAGTATACAATGGTGCTTTAAAGTTTATGAGCCCATGCTGAAGTTGACTAGAAAGAGGAATAAAAGAAAATAGAAAAGTGGTGTCCTCAAAGGTTGGAATTTCCTATTGTTTTAAATAGGGCATTAAGATCAATATCCAAAAGATGATTTTTTTTTTTTTTATTCTCTTTTTAGTTAACTATAGCATGGGTTCATACATTTAAGAGCACCACTGTACAGTACACCCTGTATATAAAGTAAGCTTAATTACACCACAGGCCATATATAATGAGAATAATGTAATTTCTAACACAATTGCATTCTTCTTTCACACATACATATTCAAATAACAAAACTCTGCTTTGAGAACAATCAAATTATATTGTTTAATGTTACCTTACCTGCACACTGTTTGTGAAGCTGTCAAGGGCCCGTTTTATGAAGACAGGATTGATGTCCTTTTGGAGCTTCTGATACAGAATGTCGACGTAGGGTATGATTTTGTGACAAAGCCACAGGAAAAAAAATTAAATCTTCATCATGTAGCATCCTCACGTAGCCAGATGCTTCTCTCACGGTGGGCTGGTCAAATGAACCCAATGAAACCGTCCTGATGGCTTCAAAACATTGTATGAGGTTGTCTCGGTTCTTCTAGTAGAATAGAATGCCTTTTTTTATCATTATTCACAAGTACACGGTACTTGGGCAACCTGATTAAAGCAATCCTTTTACAGCGTTGACACAAAAAATATAAGAATATAAGATATCTATATAAAATATCAAAAATCAAAAATATAAAGTCAAAGATATTAAGTGTAGGTAGTGCAGAGAAAGAGAGGGGTGGGGCGTGCTGGCGCACAGTCCTGAGTCCGGAGAGCAACTGTATACATATATAAACTAGCTTTGAATGCACATTGTGTAAACATAGATAGATCTATAGACACATAGAAGTGTTAACAATTAATAAATAATATTGCACAGTCATGAAATGAAATTATTAAGTACTAATATTAAATAAATAAATATTGCACAGTAATGGAATGGAAAGGTTAACATATTAAATATTGCACTGTATGAAGTAAAATTGCACAGACTCCAGTGTCCTATGAGGTATTATATAACAGTATGACAGTAACAGTATAACAATATTGCACAGTCGGAGGGAAGGAAGAAGACAGTCCGGGGGCCGGGAGCATTTCCAAGATACTCATCAAACACCTCATCTAACTGTGCCACAAAATTTACCAGTTAAAGAAAAATACCAGGGTTAGTGGAGCCCCCAGTTTTGTCTTTGTCTCGCAAAGATAACTCAAAGGTTCCGCAAAACTTCACACACTGGATAAGCCAGTTAAGGATGTGACAGCTAGCCTGTGTCCCTCATCCAGTTGAATGGCAATGTTCATCTTTTCTGAAAGATGGTGTAAATTGGCGTTAAATTTGGTATGGGGGGTCCTAATTGTTTCGTTGCCAATTTATCTTGACTTGTTTGCAACTAAAATGAACTTCTTTCAAAGAGACAATCGTGGTGCCATCTTGACAGTAGTACTTGAAATGATTTGACTGCTACCCGCACTTAGTTACGTTCATGGTTACATATTGTATGACAGAAGTGTGTAAGTGCAAGCCCTCCCGGAACCCATACAGATTGTATTGAAAGCTTCGATATTTGGGAAAAATAGATTTTACATTTTGATTTTAACTTATTTAAATTTTGACTGAAATAGCCCAAAAGGGGTGGGGCCATTTAATGCACAACTTTAGCCTGATTGGACATCTGCTGTATATTAACAGATCAGACGTCTAGATTGGAACACTGATGACTGTTGCTGTGATAGAATTAGTTGGAAAAAATATCCCTTCCTTTTCCCTTCTGCCGTTTGGCAGTGTGTCACCCATATCACCCTAATAAACACACTGCCACTGGTTCAGCATTAAGCAAGGTCGCTGCAGTCTGCGGCGGCAAAACAAGCTACAATTTAAGTTAATAGGACAATTTTGCAGCTTGTATTTACCTTCACAAAAGTGCTCGGTTTGCCACCGTTCTGACAACATTACGGAAAGGATTTCTAAGGAGGTCGACCTTTCTGTTAGAGAGGAAGATCTTTTTTTTTTTACAACATAAAAACATCCACATAATTGTGTTCGGTAAACCTACCAGACTCAATGTAAAACAAGAGTAATTTTAGCTTTGTAAAATAGACTTTATTCAACGTCAACAGGAGAACAATAAAACTATGAAAAGCCATTTTGGGTTGTCTTTACCCTTTTCTAACCATCACAACTCTAGTTTTTGTTGAAATAAACACATAGTTTACCAATTTACATGTGTAAAATATGTTTGCTATATACATGCTAAAAGTATTGTTTTTTTTAAATAGAGGTTGGTGGGTTCAGTGCTTGTGACCTCAGAGCCGCTCCTGGTTAAACAGAAAGATCTCAAAGAGGTTTTAAAAAGGTCTCTTTCCGTAGGGATCCTTTCCATAATGTTGTCAGACCCGTAGAATATTAATCTGATCCTTTTAGCTGCATTAAAAGCACTTTTAGTGGACCAAAGGGACGCTGAACATCTGCACCATCAGGGTTACGTTGCAGCCCAGTCTGTGGCTGCCAGTTACCGAATTCACACTTAATATGGACCAGGTTGAATCACACTTGTGGTGATCACACTTCAACACACGCTTCTCATGTTTCAAACAAAATCCAATTCTCCAGTTATATTATGCCGCAGATTAGATGGTATCCGTAACAACAGCCAGAAGCCTTCAGCAACTAAACAGTGCTATATCTAGCATCACATGGAAGAGGCTATGCTCATCCACGCATCTCCCTGTGCCAGTTTTTTTTCTCCAAGCTTTGACAGCATCTGACATCTGAGATTAGAGCTGTTTTCTCATATAGTGAGCCATCTCTGGAAACATGCAGTGTTTATGTTTCCACCCTTTCATCCAATACTTCTACCCTGCACTGGGAATTTTCCGATGCACAAAAGTGTCTTGCGAGAGCCACATTTGAAGTCTCATCATCTTCCAACCCACACAGGACTCTATTCAACATTAAGTGGTATTAAATATTTCATTGTCACTTGCACCGCCATTGACACTGAGGTATGCCATTGTCTCGACATGAATTTTGTACACTGCGTCATGACTGACTGCTTTTTCAACATTCTCCAAGTTCACACTTTCTTTCTTTACCGGTACCTAATGCATAATGAATCTAAAGTAAATATACAGTTAAACAAACATTGCATGTTGGCTTTTGGTGAGTGCCATTTATATGTGCATGTTAATTTAAAAAAATTACACTCACAGTATTCATGTGTATGCTAAGATGCTACTGACATGCTAGCAGTGAGACTGTACTTTTTTTTTTAATGCGTCCATGTGGTTAGCATGCTAACATGTTCACAATGACGATGCTAATATGCTTGTGTTAAGCTTGTATAATATTTACCGTTCTCACATATTTATGTAGTAATAGTTTACCATTCTTTATTTTGGAGGTCTTTGGTCATAAACCAAAGAATTGGACAAATACAATATTTGAAGGGTATGAAAAGTTATTAAGGTTCATCCATTCAATCATATCAAGCACATGAATGTGTGCACCTCATAGTATAGCAATCCTTCCTACATTTATCTGATCGGTGATGTCTCCATTTAAGTGAACCCCAGTCCTACTACTAACTACTAACTTCCCCCCCATCCTCCCGTGCCCTCCAATAATGAATGTGGATCGTCCCAAATTAAAAATCTTTGTTTTTTCCACATTCAGTTACAATTTTTCAAAGAGATGTTTAACAAATAAAACTTCATCTAAATGATTAAATGATCAATCTTAAACCTTTTTTCATTTTAAATCCATCTGAAAAGTTTAGATTAGAGACTAGAGGTGTCAGTCACACCACAAAAAACGGACTCTTGCAAAAAGAAGGAAATGATATGAAATAAAAAAAGCTATGTCTTTTTCCACTGTGGTAGATCCTGATACATTGGATACAAAAATGTAATGTCCAAATGTCCCTTGCCTTGGTTACTCAAATAAACCAAAATCTAGATTTAAATTTACTGTTTTATCATAATCATGTAGCTCTTCTCCCACAGGAAATTTTGAGTGTCAAAAACTTAATTTCCTGCATTCTGAAAAATATTTATGCACCAATTTATGGGGAAAACATTATTTATGTAAAGGAAAACACAAACCCATCCGTGCTAAAGTTCACTTGGAAAGGGGGTCTCAAGTAGAGCCCGACCGATAAATTGGCGAGCCGATATTAGGCATTTTCCAATATATCGGTATTTAAAAATTCATTCATCAAAATTATCTATAATGACAAATAAAATATTCTGATAAATGCATATTTAAAAAATAAAAATGGATCGTCAACCATGTTAGGAGTGTTGGCATTGCATAGTTTGTCCATCAGAGGGCACTCTACAACATCCCTGTTGGCGATGCTCTTTTTTGTTGTTGGTTAATTTGTTTTTGTTCAAAGGACTTTAAAGTGTTATTTCTTAAGTTGTATTTTTATACATTTATCAGACCTTTAATCTATTTTGACGATCCTTTGTTCTGTTGTGACAATAAAACTAATTATTATCACATTATTTTAGTGAGAACTCAAAAATAACTGCAAATAACTAATGTTATGGAGAGCTGTTTGTTTTGCATCACGTTTCTGGATTTAAAAAATATATAAATCGGCCGATGTATCGGATTTTTAAATCAAATATTTGTATTGGTATGGGCCTTAAAAATCGTTTATCGGTCGGGCTCTAGTCTCATGGAAAGTTTGAAAATAGGGTATGTCTCCTTGACGCGTACCTACAGCAGCAACATCACTGGCTGATTCAGGTCAATCTCAAGAAGAAAAAGTCAGTAGAGTTCATCATCCTGGGACCATGAATGTCAATAGTTGTTGAGATGTTTAAGTTCTAACCAAAGTGGTAACCTAAATTGCCAGCTGCTGTATAGCTGGAAGAGTTATATATAACAGCTCACAGCGCATCCTTCAAAGCTGTATTCTTCCAAGAAGCCAGGAAGGTTGTTTTAGAGTGTATTCAGCTTTTTAAATGTCTCCATCTGTGGATTAGTTTGCATCCTGTAAAACAGCAGAGTAAACAATCAGCAGAGCAGCTCAAAGTTATCAGTCGGATTTGATCCATGTCCCCCGACAGAGCAGACCTCAAGTTTTGGTTGCACAGCTTAATGTCTCTAGTTTTCTCACCCAGACATGTAAAAAACAACATGAATATGTCAATATACATGAAGAGCAGAAAAGCCTCAGCAGCAGATGTCGAGCAGCTGTTACTGTAATGCTAAAAACGGTCTCCACTCTGGAGTCATTCTCTGGGGTTGGCACTATGACTTTAGCAAATTCGAAAAAAAGGTTATCTTTTGTGGATACAAGCTTAGTGTTTGTGCCTCAGGGCTGCTTACCACTTACAACATCTGCACCAAGCAAAGAGACGGTCGAAATCTAAAAGGAGGTTAAGAACAAGTAAGATTTGAAAGAGTGGAGTCCAAAAAGTCATGTCAGCCAAGATTAACACAGGTTTGACGTAGCCAGAGAGAAAAGGCATTAACGTGGACCGCCATCACCCTTTCCTTTATCCTCTCATTGGACTAACTTTGTGGATACTACTGTGTGCGTGTATCAATGAGTAAGTCTGATGACGATGTTATGTAGGGTTTATGAATGTACGTTAGCACTGTCATGAATTATCCTACTTTTGCTATTTTATTTGTGAGCTAATATGTCTAATAATCTGTTCATGTGCTCTGCAAGAGTTTCTTTATTGAATGCGTTATTCAGTGCAAATATAACCGTGAATGTAGTTTAATCTCAGTAATGATGGTAAATTTGTTTATAACTGTCGCTCTGTTGAAGGCAAATGTTCCACTGGACTGTCGTTAGGCAGATCAGCGAGATCTGATCGTGTCTAGACTTTACGGCACAGTAGTTAAGGGAAAGTCTGTCAAGCCGCTTCAGTAGTACTAGAAAAAATCCCCCCCCCCCCCATTATGCTTGATAAGTGTTAGAGCCCGATGGATTTATCAGCGGGCCGATATTATCGGCCGATACCAGGCATTTTCCAAATTATCGGTATCGGCATTTATGATGGCCGATAAATGACTATATATATATATTTTTTAAATATGCATTTATCTAAATCATTTATTTGTCATCATGAATGAATCTGATAAATTAATATTTAAAAAATAAAATAACGAAACACCCTTCAGCCATGTTACGAGTGTTGGCGCTGCATGGTTTGTCCACCAGAGGGCGCTCTGCGACCGCCCTGTTAGCAACACCCTTTTTTGTTTTGTTATTGTTGTTTTTTCCCAAAGGATTTTTAAGTTTTATATCTTTTTTTGTATTTTTATACATTTTTATTTATCAGAACTTGAACATATTTTGATGTCACTCTGTTCTTTTGTGACAATAAAACAAACAAGTTTATTTGTAAATGGCATTATCATATTATTTTAGTGACAACTACAAATAACTTAAGTTAGTTATTATGTATGTTATGTTACCTGTTTCTGGATTTTTTTTAATATAGTATTTCGGCCAATATATCAGAATATCGGATTTTTGAAATCACCAAATGTTGGTATTGAGATTGGCCTTAAAAATCCTCGGTTGGGCTCTGCTACTCTAATTGGTGTCATGTAAGTCTTTTTGGAGCCACTACCATTCACTTTCCATTTCCATCTTGTTTTGAAATTCAAGAGTGTGTTCTTTTGTTGACATCCTATCTTGCACTTTTACTGTTTTATGAATAGGCTCAGTGGTGCTTAAAAAGATGTGCTCTTGTTTCATATTTTTGTACGTCATATGGGAATGATTATGGGTACGGCTATGATTCTGTATCAATGCATGTGTTAAGGGAGTACCTTCAAATAGCTATCAATAAATGCAAACTAAAACATTTGAGCTTTAAGCCAATTCAGCTGCAGCGATCGCACAATTAGACTGCATGTTTAATTCATTTGACTATAGTGCTAACTGGATTTGACAAACTGCCACTGACTGCAGCATTAGGTTCTTCTCCAAAAAACCATGTTACTTTAGAGCATTTTCATGTTTGGGGACTGCAACATTCAACACACTGCTCTGCCTTAACACGGTCATCCACTTATCCATCTTGTCATATTAGTCAGACTAACCAAATGTGCTCCCAATTTGGGAGTCTATAGAGATCGTTGAGCTGGCACAGTGAGAAGATTGAAGATTATTCACTTTGCTTAGCTCTGTCAACATCATGTCATGTTTGTAAGACACAATCAAACCATTAAATCACAACCATATGTTGCACTTTATCTTATAACACTGCTGTAAAATATGTTTTGCTTTTTTTGTTCAGCATATGGAGATGGTCCAATACCGTTTTTTGCTTCCTGATACCGATCCTGATACTTGAACTTGCGTATCGTCCCATACCGAGTACTGATCCGATACCAGTGTGTCATATATTTTATAACGTTTTAACAACTGTATACTACTATCCCTGTATGGATGTGATATGATTTCTATCTTTGTTGTCGGTCTGGCTCTGGTTAAACGTTCAAACAATAAATGCCACAGAACTTTCTTTTATCATCCAGTTTGACGGAAAGAACAGAAAAAGAACATAAATAAACTATTTTAACATAGTTTCTTTAGGGCTTTATTATGTGGTATCGGATCAGTGCATAAACTCAGTACTTTCCGATACCAGTGTTTTAGGCAGTATCGGTTTGTGGTACGAATATTTACATAGAAACGTAAATAAACGTATATTTACATGAGGACTCCTAGTTTTTAGTAAGCGGTCGATTAGTGTCACACCATCAGGCGCGTTCCAAGTGTGGTCCCAATCTTCAATTTGCTATAAAAAATATAATCAAATTTGAACCATTTTTATTCATTTTAGGTATTTTGCCATGTGTTTCCTCATTACTTTGAGCTATTTAAACTGTTTATAAATAAAACCCATTTTATTAATCTTGCTTTAAAGTTTTCATACCCTGTCAACACATGGCTTTAAGGTGTTAAAATGGACTCAGGCTCAACAAGTTGCTTTGTCTTTTGTAAATTAAATTAAAATCCGTATCCAACCAATTTTTCATTCTACAAAATGTTTTTCCTTCTAAAGAAAAATACATGGCTAGATTTCTATGATATCAGAATATCACAACACTGCAAGAAATCTCAACGGAGAATTCAAGCGTCTCTGCAACATGCCGCTACAGGGTCCAACCTACCTTTACATTTCTCTTTTCTTCCTCTTAGCTGGAAGCTCAGACAATATACACTTCCTGGACTAAATCCTCCTGAGGCACTGTGAGCACTACAACACAAACAGTGTGCTGTGACTCCGACCACTGTGCCTACCTTTTGAAATCACTATCTTCTAAGGGATAACAATCATCTTTTGGAAATCCTTGACCTCGTTCTGCCTGTGTGGCCCTTTCCCGCGTCTTTAGACAGGCTAACAGACAGTAAGTTTCTTACAGACAGTAAGAAAGCTTTGAAAGGCTTGTTCCAAAAGAATAAGATGTCTGTCACGGACAAACACTAATTAACCAGGTGTTTAAAAACAGGCAGAGCTGCAACCGCAACGTCTGTCTTCACATTCCTACTTCAGTCACTGTCTCTGTTTACCACCAAACTACACTGATCGCCTCCGAGTTGGCAGAGATGGAGTTTTTTCAAAGAGCAGACGGAAATAGACTGCCCAAAATCCAACTCCATACGATACCTTCAAAAACAAAACAGTTTTCATTAGTGCCTTCCAAAAATGACTTCCACTTTCCAAACATAACTTCTACATGCATTTTGTGTTTAGGTGTCTCCATGTTTAGGGTCTTGGTTAAAGGTAGGGGAAGCTGGTGACAGATGGTTTGGACCAGTGTGGTGGAGAAAGACAGAGTGGCGACACTCCCATTGGACACCGTTTTTTCTTCTTTTTTCGCCTACTTCCGGGGTACGCAGCCTTGCTTAGTTCCTAACATCCGTTTTACGGCATTGGACATCATTCATTTCCATTGCTGACCGTCAAGTAAGTAAGGTAAGTTGATTAAATAGCTACCTCTTTTGAGTTGTCAACTGTCTATATTTTATCAGAGGCCCTTTTATGATGCACATCTTTAGTTGTATGGGTACAACACAATCACCGGGGGATTCGGGGCTTCACAGAGCGGAACGGGCTAGGCCGTTGTCTGACTGCTGCGCCCCTAACGGGGGACAGCTCTGCGGGGATAGACCGGGTCCTGCGGTGTACTGCAGGCCTCCGGGAAAGTGAGGAGCAATACAGGAGTCATTTAATGCTAACTATTATTGTTTTCCCCACTTTATCCCTTGCTTTTATATACACAATATTTGTCCCTGTTCGTTCACTTTGTTCTTGTTTTTCTAGTTAAAAAACACACACACACACACTTGTTGTTTTACTCTGTTTAATAAAAAACACACATTTCTTTTATTCATTCGTCCCAGCTTAATGAGTCCTTTATTCTTTAATATATATTTGATTCATTGTCTATGGCTTATTTTGTGTACTACAGACCAGTATTACTCTACAGATATATTATCTGTATTATATATTACCCGATGATAGCGCTGTACACATACAAATGAGGATAAGTAAATGCATCATAAAGGGACTTTGATATAATATAGATAGTTGACAATTCAAAAGAGGTAGCTATTTAATCAGTTTACCCCTGGAGGTACCTTGACAGCTGGAGAAGTCGAGCTAACCACAGATAGATTATCTGTAGTGGCTTCTCTTTTTTAACTGTCCTTTATAGTGTTTTTATAGCGAATGTTGCAGTATAACTCTGGCTTTCAGTTGCCACCCTACCACTCCAAATGTAAATCTGACATTTACAGTAACAGTGAACAGTGAAACAAGTACTTAGGTATGTGTTTTCATTCAATATCACACTTGCTGCTGTCAGTCCCATAGAAGAACATGATAGCGCAGAATGTGTTTGGAACTACACAGGCCCCCATGAACCATGTGACCACCCCGCTAGTGAAATCAAAGAGTGTCACAACTCTCTCTCTCTCTCTCTCTCTCTCTCTCTCTCTCTCTCTCTCTCTCTCTCTCTCTCTCTCTCTCTCTCTCTCTCTCTCTCTCTCTCTCTCTCTCTCTCTCTCTGTTATAGACTAATGGAATACTGACAGAACAGTAAGCTTGGTGTCTTTGGTGATAAAGTCAAGACATGCCACCTGCAAAAACAGAAGTAGTCCCATATTAAAACAGAAGTAGTCCCATATTACATTTGGGACAGACATGTGTGAAAAGACACTCTTCCTACACCTTTACCTCCACTCAGTGCTTGAGAATATGAAAACATAATATCAAGAAGCCTATTCCTGCCATTGAAAAACAATACAAACTGTAAGAACAAATGACAAGTTCATGATTTCAATATATGCTCTTGGCAAGTTAAAATTATAGTTGTTTTATCATAAATATGACTCCTCAGCAAAAATATATTTAGATATAGAGAAAGAGCGCAAGCAAGAAAATAAATCTCCGCTCTCTGACGTTACGTGTTAGCTTGACTTACAGATATACTACATATGTTAGCTTAAAACTTTATTTATATTTATAGGTATTTGACTTACAAAATACATGTAGTGTCAAACATAACGTTAGCTTAGTGTCAGGATCCCACAGTCTTCCCATACGCTCTGTCTCTATAGTCTAAATTGTTAGAAGTTATGAGAAGTCTTGATTTTGTAAGAAAATATTTTTATTTTGTCTTAGTTTTGACATTTTTACTCTCAAAATGTTAACTTTGTGTGCACACTAAAAAAGCCTATGTATGTTTGACTTTGTTACACAATTTATCATCTAATACTTGTGACTCAGTCTTCACTTTAAGAAAAAAAAAAACATTTGACGACAATTCATCTATTTTTTTCTTTTGCTAATGGAAGTGGGCTTTCCTACAGTAAGACCTTTTCATTAATCTTAAGTACCAACAAATACTTCCACTGTCATTTTTCACATTCACTCAGAATGAGTGCACTACCAAAGTACCACTTGGTTTTGTAGACGTAGTGGCCCTTATTTTGAAGGAGTATATACAGTATCTTCAGTTTAAGCCATTTTCTTACCTATTCAGTCAAAATATAAACAGGTTTACAGAACATTTGCAACTGATAAACAGACTAACTGTGGACTAAGTAATGAACTACTACTACTACTACTATGATTCTGCTTAAGTTTTCCAGTCTGTCCTTAGCTGTACACTTAATAGCACCTGATCACAGTCATGTTGGCAGACGGCCCAGGGCTGGAGAATCTACTGACTGAGCTGGTTGTGTGATGGAGAGAGAATGGAGCTAAGGTAAAAGGGAGAGAGAGAGAGAAAACAAAAGGAGATTTAAACCCTACCTTCCATCTCTCCGGATTGGAGAAAGTGAGATCACTGACAAAAAAAGATTGATGAGTTCCTCGCTTCGGTCAGGACCCAGCGGGAATATTGTGAATGCAATATTATGTGCTTTACACAGTCTTTGCTACAGGGGAATCCACCAGACTCTGATCACACTCAAAGATTCAATGCAACCAGACACAGGGAATCAGAGCAGTCAAAATAAAGGAGGGGCTCTTTGTCTGAGAAAAGAAGTATTGGAAAAAAATCTCAAATATAAAAGCTGAAATGAACTGCTATTTGCTTAAATCGCACAGGATCAATCAGTACCGCCAAGTTGTTTACTGTACTCCATCTTTTCTACAGTTGTCCAATATGAGAAATGCTAGAGCAAGGGGACGTGTTAAGGGTGCATGTAGCGTCAGTAGGGTAAGTTCTTTATTCCTTGACCTCAGCAAGTGTACTGCTGTTTGGCTGGAAGCAAAGCCAGCACACTCTTTACCCTCGATGGATATGGATTGGGGATCACTGCTGTACGTGACCAAATGCTCAGTAAGGCGTAAGGATGAGGAGGCTGTAAAAGGTATTGGGAATGTGTTATTTCAGAAGTGTAAAGTTCAACCAATGGCAGGCATGTTTCTGCTTTAGTTTTGATGTTAAAGAATCAGGAAAAAGTAGGTCTGTGTGTGTGTGTGGGGGCGGGGGGGGGGGCACAGCAGCTTATACAGAAAAACAATGCATACCCATTTTCCAAACAAACAGACATTGAGCCATCATTTTCCTGTTAATGATCTTTAGATTTTTATCATGAATTGTGAAGCACTTTGTAAAGTCCATTTTGATATGAGGCTATAAATGATCCATTGATCATATATCTGACATAATCTAATCTGTGTGTAATTAGTGGTGTGGGCGCTGTAAATAGCGACAGCCGTGCTTAATGACGGCTAGTCTGGTGCCGTTGGAGAACCTCGCCGGTGCAACACCATCGGGGAAATTGCACTGCTTTTCCCCGTTCTTCTCATTGACATTCTCTAAAGCTAACTGTGGTTGGGGTTATTTTTAAACAAAGTATAACGTATGTACAGTTTTATAAATATAAAGAAAAAAAACCTAAGCATTTTCCAGGTGTGCCATCTGATAGCTAAGTAATTTCACTTGGGGGGGGGGGGGGTGATTATCATCAATCATTATTATTATGTGGTGTTGAAATGAAAGATTGCATTGATGCATTGCCATGCGGAGGATTCTGCATCGATGTAGTGACAGACCATAATCCCTTATTGCCTACTGATATAACTTTTTTCCGGTCGCTGCTTTTTGTTGTTTGTTTTTTGCCTTTTGTCTGCTGTGTTCAGACTGTGCTACATACAGGAAGTACAATATAAAAGGGAGGTCATAAATATATACAGTTTATGACTTAAGTTCTTGATGAAAACCATTTAGCAATAAATAATATTGAGGAGGTGGCGCATCGGGATATTGGATCCGATCGAATCTTTGACAGGGTAATCGTGAGACCAGTGAAGATTCACACCCCTAGTGATGATGTCACAGGCCTAAACTGGTGGGTTTGTTAGTCATGTATAAACCCTAATTCCAATGAAGTTGGTACGTTGTGTAAATGTGTAATGTAAATAAAAACAGAATACAATGATTCGCAAATCCTTTTCAACCTACATTCAATTTAATACACTACAAAGACAAGATATATGGGCCATAAATGGGCCCCTAGTTAAGTCTAAGCGCACAGCGTGAAGCATCTGTCGGGTGTATGAAACCACTTTCACGTGTTTAACAGCGGAAAAAGGGATCAATACTTTCAATACCCACCAGGTCTGGATTTGTTGCTGAACGGCTGCGGCCATGACTGACAGCGGAAGTTACGTGGACCCACAAGATCTCGCAAATTCACGTACAACTGCGCGATATAACAAGATGTAGTTTTTATAAACTGAATTTCAAGATGTAGTACAGGGAATTAGGATCTGCCCCGAGCAGGGTGTACTTTATTTTGAAAATGAACTAGATGTTTTACGTTGTTTCAGTGCTCCACTTCCTGTCCCGCACAATTTGCCCTGTGATAATTGCTGGGGAGCTCTCTGGCCGTTACGCAGTTGGTGAAAATCAGGGGTTGGTGTCTTCATCAATCATATGTGTGTTTTGGGCGTAAAATGCAATTAACCAATCAGAGTGTCTGCTCCCATTCCCTTTTAAAAGCCAGGCATGTTTGTTCCTTGGTGCATTGCTATTATGGTGGCGGAATATATATATATTTTTTAATATATGGAGTAGCAATACTCCAAAAATGCCCCTGAACACACCTCCCTGTTCACTTATTTTAAATTTTATGCCTGCAACCTATTCAAAAAAAGCTGTGACAAGGCCATTTTTACCACTGTGTTACATCACTTTTACTTTTAATGCCACTCAATAAGATTTTTGGGAACTAACTAATTGTTGATTGATGTATGACTTCAGTTGCTCAGCATACCGAGGTGTCCGTATTTTGCACTTCATACTTGCCATGCATTTTCAGTGGGGAGACAGGTCTGGATTGCAGGCAGACCAGTCTAGTACCCCCGCTCTTTTACTATGAAGTCATTCTGTTGTAACACGTGCAGAATGTAGCGTAGCATTGTCTTGCTGAATGTAGCAGGGTCATCCCTGAAAAGGACATTGCTTGGATGGCAGCATATGTCGCTCCAAAACCTGTATGCACCTTTAAGCGTTAATGGTGCCTTCGCTGATGTGCAAGTTACCCATGCCGTGGGCACAAACATACCCCATTCCATCACAGTTGCTGGCCTTTGAACTTAAACAATCTGGACGGTCCGTTTCCTCTCTGGCCCGGAGGGCATGACGTCCACGATTTTTAAAAACAAATTTGAATTATGGACTTAGATGCAGAGCACAGCACACTTTTCCACTTTGTGTCAGTCCATCTCAGATAAGCTCGGGCCCTGAGAAGCCAGTAGCGTTTCTGGGTGATGTTGATATATCCGCTTTGCATAGTAGAGTTTTAACTTGCACTTATAACTGTAACGATGAACTGTGTTAACTGACAATGGTTTTCCGAAGTGTTCCTAAGCCCACAAGGGTAAAACCCTTCACAAGCCGATGTTGGTTTTTAATGCAGTGCCGTCTGAGGGATTGAAGGTCACGGGCATTTCATGTTGGTTTTCGGCCTTGCCGATTACGTGCAGAGATTTCTCCAGATTCTCTGAACCTTTGCGTGGATTTTATGACAAAGTCCCTTAATTCCTTGCAAGTATACATTGAGAAACGTTGTTCTTGAACTGTTGGACAATTTGCTCATTCAGTTGTTCACAAAGCGGTGAACCTCGCCCCAGCTTGCTTGCTTGTGAACAACTGAGCCTTTTTAGAGATGCCCCTTTTATACCCACTCACGACCAGTTAACCTGTTCACTTGTGGAACCTTCCTCAACTTTCCCAGTCTTTAGTTGCTCTGTTCCCGGCTGTTTTGGAACGTATGGAAGCTTGAAAATGTAAATGAGTGAATATTTGCAAAAAAACTAACACTAAAGTTGATTATTAAAGTTAAGTTTTAACATTAAATATCTTATCTTTGTAGTGTATTCAATTAAATATTGGTAAAAACTTGATTAGCTAATCATTGCATTCTGTTTTTATTTCCGTTTTACACAACAGCCCAACTTCATTGGAATTGGGGTTTGTATGTGTGTTGTATCTCAGGTGGAAGGGTTTCCTGCTTTGCTTAAAACGTTGGTTGTAACCTAAAAATCTCTGTGTTTCTGTCCGTTTGTCAGTCAAAACAAGCAAAGCTAAAATAAGACTTTGGGAAATAGTGACGGGCATAAGGTTTTCTGAACATGTTATGGAGAATAAAGATGTGCGGAACCCACTTGAACTGCAAAAACAAAATGTTATTTTTGGCATTTGGCAAGGTAGAGGAAACTGATTTAATTATAATTTTAAATTTAACAACCTATTGTGATTTCCATATATCGCTCGTTGGCTCTATAAAAGTAGCAACACTTTATGAAAATCTCTTTCTCAAGTCAGGGCAGAACACTCCTTCACTCAATTTTTTTGTAAATTTTCTAATTTTTATTTTACAGTGAGCCATGAATGTAGACTAATTTTTTCTATCTATTCTATTCATTTGCAGCCAAGGCATATACTATGGGGGAGTTGAGGGAAGGCCATTTGCTAATAACCCAGACAATCCCTTTTTTTACAGCCTAATATTGGCAGGTATGATATAGTCCATAAAGTCCACAAATACATCTGGCATTGTTTAGTTGATTTATTTATTTGATTAGTACAATACACGCGAATCAACATTTCTGTAAATGCACCAGTGTTAGCTAGTCCGGAGCATCTGGAAGAAACCCATGCAAACACAGGGAGAACATGCGAACTCCACACAGAACTGAATTCAAACCCACTACCTTCTTGCTGTGTGGCAGATGTGCTAACCACTGAGCTATATAAGTATATCCAATATATGTGCTATTTTATTCCCACTAGTTCATCATTGTCTAAGCCACACAACTTCTAGATCACGAAGGACACAGAAAAAAAGTGAGCTTTAAGGAGTAGACAGCAACAGTCTACACCTGTCCAAAGATAGCTGAAGGACAGGTTAAAGCACAGACAGAACACCTAGTAAGAGAAGATTGACAGCACACTGCAGCAGTAAATTCAGGGAAAAGAACTGCCTACAGCCGGCCAGATTATCGAGTCCATCATGTCCATCACACCAGGGGTCAACGCCAAAGCGTTTCCCCTGTCTCCGGCTTTCTGTCTCAGGATCGTGTCTCCCTCCTTGTCAACGACCACCTGTGTGAGGCAGGAGTGGACAGGCCCTGCAAAAAAAATTAATAAGCGGACGCTTGCTAGAGGGATGTCAGGACTGCAGTGCCAGTAGGTCACACCAAATGCTTCATGTGGCTCTTTAGTGACAGTTATGTGACCCAATGAGTTAGTTCAATGTGTGAATGACCCTTAAGCAGGGATGGAAAATGAGTGTGTGTGAATATGTGGAGATTGGTCTAACGGTGCTGTCACACCTGTGCTGACCGTTTTAACTGAATACTGGAGGGTTTTATTGGATAGTCCAGTTCCTTCTGGGGTGGTGTGAAAGCTCATTCAAAGTCTGATGTAGACCAAACAACTGAACTCTGCTCTGCTTAAAAACGGGGGTCTCGGTTTCCGTCCAAGCGCACTAGAGTTTGTTTTGCACCATCCGACCCAAATATAGTAAGTGAATTAAGAAGGGGAAGAGGGAACAACAGAATCACCAAGCTGTTTTAACCGATGGGGGGGGGGGGGGGGGG
>NC_048422.1:6956060-7010922 GCF_013103735.1 Etheostoma cragini
GTGTAATTTGATTTGACAGGACAGATCAAGACATGAAAGGGGAGACTTGCGCCGAGTCTGACAAACCATAGTTGTGGAAATCAACCTACAAAGCCTACCATTTAAACACTTACCCTGATTTAACTTTTGGTAGGGGACATCTGTACCCTTTATTCTATCCCCATCTTCCCTGTGTGCATCTCCAAGGGACACTATCTTATCTAAAGACAGAATGCCCCCCAAGACTAGCTACCTTTACCAGGCTTTTGCCTGCTACCGTTGTGGATGACAAAAAGCAAGTGCAGGTCACAATGCGTGACAAGTTTAAGCTTTACTGCCCTCGGGTGAGAGTGATTATAGACTGCTACGAGACCTGCTGTGAAACACCAACCTCCCGCTCAGTACAGTCGTAAACTTTTTCCAACATAAAAAAAATCTGAAAAGAGTCGATTGGCATTGTTACTTTGATTTGAAGATTTGTATCCAAACGATACACAGGCTCCATCTGTGATACAGAAATAACTCAGCAATCCTAGATTTTACAGTTACTTTAGCCTGGACACGGAGTTTTTGCAGACAAGGGTTTCCTGATCGAGAAGATGCTGTAAGAGACGCGGGCAACACTTATAATCCCTCCACTGAAGACATCCACTCAGCTCAGCATTAAGGACACCTTGAAGACCCAGTCTATTGCCCATCTGGGGATTTTATTAGTAAGAGCCATACATAGGGTTAGGAGTAGGTCTGTAATCAACCAAAGTAAATCTTGGTCGATTAAAGTCATGAAATGTCGACTAAAAATCGACTGGGGGGGGCTGCAGAGGGGCGGAAAAAAAACCTGTTAGATTTATTAACTGTAATGTCCCGCAGTACTTGTCCTTGTAGGCTATCTGCAGTATATTAAATTGTTTTCGACCTAATTATTTTGCAGTGAAATGACACTCGTGTGTCGGCTCTGGCAGCGCTGCATCAGCGCGCTGTGCATGTCCTCGCCTGTCGCCTCGCTACAGGTATGTTGTTGGTATTAGTTATATTGAAAGTGTATATGAAATGATCCTTTACCTTTTTTAAGTAATGCAGTTTTTTTGTGTTAAGTAAGGGTTAGTAGTCCACAACGGCTTTTATTAAAGTTAATGTGAAGCATTCTTTAAAAACTTTTGGTAGATGTAATGGTACTCAGGTAATGGTCGCCTAAGGTACCATCTATGTGCTGGATTTTTCCTTAGCAGAGGTTAGTTAGCAAATAAGCCCACTGATGGCGACGCTAGTGTTCATATTTTGGCGCAATGTTTAGAAATGACAGTTTTAGTAGCCATAGTAAGTGAAAATGTGATGCACATTTCAAATGTGTTATGTATCCTGAATTGTTCATGAGCTATGTATGTGTGATATCTGTAAAGCTGCACTCTAACAGTTTTTTCTACACTTTTTTTTACACTAAACAGCACGGTGCGATAATGGACCCCAGTTATGTATGTTGTGTTGTATAGTTGTTGTTTTTTTAACCTTTATTTAACCAAGGTAAGGTTGTCACTTGTTTATCTTTAACTGAAACTATTTACCAAGGCTTTTGCGCAAGACTCCCAGAGTACATGGCATATTTCATGGAATCGGCTGGCTGTAAGTTGTGGTTTGCGTCCCTTGGTCCACATCTGGCATTCCGACTGCTGTCGGGATTAGGTGACACCTTTAAGGTCTCCGAGTGGTATTGTTGCTTGAGGGCAGTGGTAAGAGAGCACGGATCCAAAGGCGCAGGGACGAATTTAGAATCCACCAAATTAAGGTCCTTGAGCCAGTGCAGCAATTTACACATTCCTGGTTGTGGTAAATGTCTTTGAGTTTCTTCCCACTGGCCATGTCGTGAGGACCGGTAAGAGAGGTCCTGCCATAGAAAGGGAGAAATGTGAAGTTTAATTTAGAAAACATTATGTCCCCAAACCTTCTGAACTAACAGTAGACACCTATACTCAGTAGGGGAAGACGTATTCAGATCCTTTACTTTAGTTATAGTAGCAATACTAGTGTAAAATACTGTAAAATACAATAGTGCAGCTAGTAAATATGGATCTCACTTTAACTAGATAGTAACTAAAAACTAAAGTTATCAGATACATGTAGTAGAGTACAATTTCCCGCTACAATTAAGTTGAGTTGAAGTATTAGCCTGAGTAGCATAAAAGAACAAATCCTCAAGTAAAGTAAAATTACCTCAAAATTGTACTTAAATACAGGGGTGGGAATCACCAGAGGCCTCACGATACTTATGTCCCTTATGTCCCTTGACACAATTGAAGTGACTGCGTGAAAATTGGAAGCTTTGTCAATGCGGAGTCACTTTGCAAGAGAGGGTGGGTTACCCTTAATTTAAGAGGTGGTTTTAGGTATTTTAATAATTCAAGAGTTAATGTGCAATGTTCTACCAATGATTTGGAGTTACTGTAGTGGACTGTAGGAAGATAGGATAAAACAACATGGAGAAAAAACCTGACTGTGTGGCCAACATCCTAGCACCCCACAGAGATTTGTTAGATCCCTGATAACAACAAGGAGGCCTCTAGGATAGAGATGGGAGCTGCACCTGTGCTGTGAAGAAAAATAGCCTGTCTCTTGAAACCAACCTGACATTGATTTAAGGAAACATTACCTTCACGTCAATGTCTATCTATAGTGACTGCCAACTGTTTTCAATTTAGAAAACTTGATTTCAGATTTCCTATTCCTTTAGTTGGCAAGGCAACAACAAGATCAAAAAAGGCTCCTCATCCTATGATGTATTTTAAAAATGGTACGCCAGCAAAAAAGGACGGAGACCTTCAATCAGTGCCACCAAAAGGCTCAATAGTGTCGAGTGTCTCTTCTGGAAAATATCTGGAGCTCAGAAATATTGCAGTCCTGGTTTCTACAGTGAAAGGTACATTGCAAGTAGGGCAGTAGTAATGGGCGATAGAAATATATGCAATATAGAGGATACAAAATTGACCTATGGTAGAGATTTTACTTATATTTGCACTATTGCGATAATGCAATCTACCCACAAAATTTAGAGTCACGCGCTGCAACCAGCTGCAACGCATCATCGGCGTTTTGAGTAAACATGGCAGAAAGCGAACCGGTAGAGCTGGTGAAAAAGGCCGGCGCTACTTCCATTATTTGGTTCGGATTCACGCCGCTAGAACAGACCTGTGGTCGAGCCGTACCACGGAGCCTTTCACCAGCCTGACAATTCACTACACAACAGACAATTGGAATCTGTGTGTGTGTGTGTGTGTGTGTGTGTGTGTGTGTGTGTGTGTGTGTGTGTGTGTGTGTGTGTGTGTGTGTGTGTGTGTGTGTGTGTGTGTGTGTGTGTGTGTGTGTGTGTGTGTGTGTGTGTGTGTGTGTGTGTGTGTGTGTGTGTGTGCGCTCAAAAAAAAAAGTGTACTTTAGGCTGCAGGTAAGAAACTGTTTGAAATATTGTTATTTAAAGTATCTGTGCATCCTTGAAAGTGTAGTGCCTTTTAGAATGGTTTACACTACAGGAAAAAACACTTGAAGCTTCTTATTTGTTAATGGATCTGCATCTAGTGGTGTACTTGAATTTTATTTATCTGCAACATTATGTTGTATAATTACAGTTTTGCACAATAAATGTTCCCAAAACTACGTGCTAATTTTCTTTCTCTTTATAAATAAATACATACAGTTATCAGTTTGGCTTTCCTTAGGGTCTATGTAACCTGGTCTAAAATGGTTTTATTATAATTTATATATTGTGATATAAATCATTATTGCAAGAGGCTGCAATGTGTATTGCAATATTGATTTTAGGCCCTATCGCCCTTTACTACTGCACGGGATGAGAATAATGTGCAATATGCGATTATGTTGTTAAATGTCATAATAGCGATAATACGTGTGATTATAATACTTACTTCTGAATTTTTGCTTTCAGAATTTCTTCTACAACGAATTACTTGTTGAATTCAAAACAAAGGAAAGGAAATAATTTCCAACATTTGTTTATTATACAAATTGAACATTGAATTAAATATAAGTATCACTAAAAAAGTGAAAAATATCAGAAAACTGCAGGAACTGCATCAGTAGAAACCACACTTTATAATGTAACTGTGGCAGTTACATTGAAAGTGCGGTTTCTGATATTTTCTTTTTACACAAATCTCTCATTGTCTTTTGTGTGATGTCACAGCCTCGCGCTATGTACGGTATATTGCGCCAGGTAAAAATTGCAATGACGATTAAAAGAAAAAGGATAAAAGAAAGATATATTATGCCGTCCTTATAGCAAGCTGTCACAGCCATTAGATATATAGTGCTCTCATTGCAGGTGCACAGCATTCTTCATAATTATTATTATTATTATTATTTTTATTATTATTATCAATACTTCAAGCCATTATAAGTTCACTACATTGTTAGCATCTGAAGGTTGTTAGTGCATCAAGTCTGAAGTTTCTACTTTAGGAAGTGGTGAGACTCATCAGCAGTCAGCTCACACGGTCACGGATGAGAGGACAAGACTCTGCATTGAGCATTCACGGATGGAATAAGTTGATCATATTGGTTCTTAGCTATGTTACAAAATAATAAGTTGTTATTCAATTCAATTTTTAGTATCTGATCACAACAAGCGTTATGTCAAGACACTTCTAGGTCTTGACCACACACAAGGACCCAACGATTCCAGTAATTGCCCCAAGAGCAAGACTTTAGTGCGACAAGGGTGAGGAAAAACTTCCTTCAAGGCAGAATCCTCGGACAGACCCAGGCTCTTGGTAGGCGGTGTCTGACGGTGGTTTGGGGGGGGGGGGGGGGGGGGGGGGGGGGGGGGGGGGGGGGGGGGGGGGGGGGGGGGGGGGGGGGTATGATGCACAGTGGCGATTATAGTCCCAAAGACGATAATGGGGAAGGGGCCTCTCTTGAGTGCCACGTCTTATGGTGATTTTAATGTGTAACTTCTAGAAAGGGAAACCCAGTTTCTGCCAGTGTTGCCATGATTGTGCACAGTGTTTTTAACTTTCAATATGCAAAGTTTTACTCGTATCTATTTATATACGGATGGGTAGTAAGCGGTCCAGAGGGGGTGTTGGCAGAGCTGATGGATTTAATGGCATTGGAAGACATTGCTGTACTTTTGTGTGTGTGTGAGACAATAAAAAACCGAAGAGAAATGATTCTCGGTCCAATCTGGAGCACTTTGGCCCTGCAGGAAGAAAAAAACATACCCCTGCCAAGTTGGCCACCAGTAACTTACTTACATCCTGGCTGACTGGCTGCAGATTATGTTCCATCAGTCACCAATTAAAGAAATCATAAATTTTTTTTTTTCTTTTGTCATAGAAAAAAACTTTACTTTACTACACAGAATCATCTGGTAAGCCGCCATTGGAAACTGTTTGGAAAAGGGTAAGCCCTTTCAAAACCATATGTCTATCATAACACGTTTAGAAAAAGTTCCAGTGACTGAAGTCTCCCAGTGTATATCAGGGGTCATCAGCAATGCATTGCACCCAAGATTTGTATCGAAGGAACTCCAAATGTGTAATTAGGAAGTACCAAACCAACATCACTTTCCCAATCAATCTACAAAATGTTTGCAACCCCATTTGCATTACAGGTAGATCAAGAACTTCTGGTGCATGTATGTAAAAAAAAGAAAAAAAAAACAGTTTTACATCCTCATCCTATCATCCTGTGTTCCTGAATTTAGCTGCCCGATCTAATAAGGTTACTGTCTTCCGTCTGCCCCATCATTGCTCATTCTTTCTAATAATTCCCTCACAAGTTTGGCATAGGAGTACAGCATTATGTTTTCACATTTAATTTATACAAAGCAACTTATCGTCATGCATAATGCAGCGAGGCAAGTGTGGAAAAAGCTCACAGGCTTTGGGTAATGCTAATTGAATTTGAAGATGAAGTATCTTGTAGACAAATTGTTTGTGACTTTATCCTGTGCTATACTTACTCATGTTAAATGTGGGTGAAAACATGGAGCGATGTTAAATATGCATTCCTCCTTCAAACAAATATGGTCGCATTTTAATGTCTCCTACCAGCTAAGTACTGAACATGATGCCGACCTTGCCAGCTGTGTCTCTTGTGGCTCCCTGTGTCTAAACCTGTAATATACAAGAAACTTTAGATTTTATATCCATTCAGTTTAAATGATATAAACCACAGTCATTTGCTGGTGAGTAATGACTCTATAATAGAGTAATACATTTTCAAAGTTTATAGACTGTACAAAATAATAAATCAATTGGTGTCAGTGCTTTTCATCTCCTCTCCCAAACATCTGCTTGTTTTCCCACCTGAGCCAAATTTTAGCATTAAATCTGAGAAAATGTGGAAGATTTGTAGTTGATTTCTTCTTCTTTTTTAGTTTTTAGTGCGGTGACTCCACCCACACATGAAATTATCTAAAATCAGCTGTGCGCTGTGTTTTAGAATCACACACATCTTTTAATTAACTCCAAGCTCTTCTCCATTGTGTGGATTCTAAAGAAAAAGGCTAATACAATCAGTCCATTCATGTAACAGGCAAGCACAAATAATACCATGCAAAATGAAGAACGCTGTCAGAATTAATAGGGCTCACACCTCCCACCTCCCAGGCAGCTTGGAGCAAGATCACACACACACACACACACACACACACACACACACACACACACACGCTAGTCCAGTTAAAACAGATTGTGTAGCTGACTGGTCCAGTCAACCAAAAAAGATTAACCCCGAGTAAGTTTCGACCCAGCATCCCCTTAATGCCTGTCTGTCAGATAAACCCATCCAATAAAACAATTGGCTCTTGGCATTACATCAGCTTCTTGGTTACAAAACCAAAGTATTTTCTCCACAGATGCTGAAATTTCTCTGAATTAGAGCCTCATCTGAACAAAACTGAATAGAAACATTATAAAGAGCAAGCACATTAGTTAGCCTAATCATATAAATATAAATTGTAAACCAAGCCTAAGACCTTGTGATGTTAACACTGCTACTTCTTTGAGTGGGTGGCGAGGCCCCTCTAGGGCTTCAGCACAGCAGGCATCTTTCGCACATGTTCTCTGCTTTGACTTCCTTTTCGGACTGCCTGTAATATATGGCAGACACCCAATTCAGAGTTCACATTATAAAAAATGTATGTTTGCAGTGTATATATGCTTGTGTGTGTGTGAATTGGAATTGCACGAAGATAAAAACAGGGCCCAACTCATAAAAAACATTTCTCCATAGTGTTACTACTTCTCGATGCCCCAAGACGGTACATTTAATGATAGTCTATAAATAAATAAAATAAATATTTATACATATATTTTGAGATCTCTATGAGACCATTGTTTTATACATTCAACAGTCAAAAAAACAACTAGATATTCAATGTAGCTTACAATCAAATGGAGAAAAGCAACTTATCTCTGAGATAAGGGAACCAGCAATTTTGTTCTCAGTTCTGATTATTCCAATTGCAGAATTTTATTTACTATCAGAATATTGTTAAATCATTTTGATAGAAATTCACTAGCAGATAAATAGACTAACCATTGTACAACTAGGCCTGCATCATCAATAATCTGCCACTTACTCAGGAGCAGCAGTTTACGTTTCCAAGGCACATTCTCTAGCTACTCCTGTGGGAGGAGGCTGTCCCAGGACAGATAGCATATTTTATTCCTTCTATAGTGCCTTCTTGGTTTACCTTAAGGTCTCCTCCTAGGTGGACATGACTGGAATACAAGCATTTGCACATGATATCTGTTATTGTGGCCCCAAAGCATTGATTATACCAAAACGTGGGGCCAATGTTTTGAAAGTCTTGATTCCCCCTCTGCTCTCTCTTATCTGTCAAAAGGTTCAAAAGTGGTGAAAAATTAATTGAGCTTTGAATGAGACATGAGCTTTTTTTTTTTTATGCAATCCTGAGGCAAAGTACGGTGTAGCCGTGTGTGCGTGTCTGTCATGCTGCCAGCTGCTGTTGAGGATCAACTGGCTTGCAGTAATTGGTCCAGTTCTTTTTGATGTGAATTTCCAGCTTGGATGGTAACGTATCAATCCGAGCTTCTGACATGTCAAAGAAGATCTTCTGAAGATATTTAACTGCTCCAGTATTAGTTTGTGGAACTCATTCTGCCTTTGACAAAATCTTCCCTTCACTAATGATGGAAATAATAAATCCTTGAGGCCTGCATGTATTTCACATAATGACTTTTTGCAGGCAGTAAAAAAACGTAGAAGAAAATGCATTGGACTCAGCGTGCAAGGTTTCATTTTATGAGTTGGACGTCAAAATATATCTAGGTTAGAAGTTTGATTTAAAATAGTTTTTCAGATATCAAGCTTATTCTGTCCTAAGACTTAAGACTCAAGGCTTGTAAATCGAATGCTTTGCATTAAATTAAGTTACTTATAAGCAACTTGGACATTTAACAAACTTAACGTTCCAACCCAATGAGGTCTAGTTGTAACCTAGACATCTAGCTGTCTTGTGAGCTTTATATGATATTAACTTTTATTGTATAGCACATTTAAAATTAAGTTATTTGATCACAGGAGAAAATATACAAATAAACTATAAAATATCTGTAAAAAAAAAAATTTAAAAAGCGAATGTAAAGGCCAGTGTAAAATAAATAATTCAAAGTGAAGTTGTAGAGATTCGTCATTTATGCTCTACTACTCCCTGTCTCAGCAGTATTTTATACAAGCTGAAAGATTCAGTATATCCAGAGGAAATCGGAATAATGAGTCACAATAATCTGTCTGAAGTTATGTCCTCAAATGAAAGGAGAAATCAAAGTATGTTGTTCATATGTCATAAATGGAGCAGTTTACGTCCCCTAACCATAACCCTAACCCAGGCAGGTTGTAGGTGATGAGACATTTGAGGTCTGATAGACTAATGGACAGACACACCTGTGGATCATCAGCATAACAGTGATAAGAAATGTAACAGTTGTGTAGTATTTGACTCAAAGGTTTTATGTAAACTGAAAACAATAAAGGGCCAAAAACAGCACCAAGTCCTCCAAACCATACAGCGATATATGTTAGGTTGCCCTCTAGCGGAAGCAGGAAATACGACCCAGAGGAGTGTATTCTGTTCTTATATCTAAACAGAGAACGTTACAGTCGAGGTTTCAAACCTAAAATGTCAATAGATCGCAGTTTGGTTGGGTTAAGACACCAAAACTACTTGGGTAAGTTTAGAAAAAGATTGTGATTTGAGTTCAAATCGGTACATTCCGTTACTTCACTTCCTTTTGTGCATGTGACGCAGAACGTGAGGCTGTTAGGTTTGTTGCATAAAGAAGAAAAAATCCTTTACTTTTATTTTGAAACAGGACACAAACCCAAGTCTCCCGGGTGAACGTCCTGTGTTTGTTTGTCCCACCCTCCAACCTCACCTGGTTGCCTATGCAGACTTAATTGCAGACTTTGGCGCTCTTATACTTCATCACCTTACTTCCTGCTTTGCTCCCATTAGAATTACTACGGCCACTAGACGGCCCTGCCACTATAAACGTAAATATGAGTTGTTATCTCTGCTTCAACAAACGACTTACGTCTTAAGAATGGGCCCCAAGGGCTACTAAAGGCAGCCAAAGGGTCTAACAATATCAAAACCGTACGACTACCGCCATCTGAATTTAGTTGAACATCATTCAGCTCTTTAAGGAATGCTGTCTCTGTGCTATGATGGGGTCAAAAGCCTGACTGGAACCTTTCAATAAATGGAAATACTCATTCAAAAAGCGTAGAATAGACCACTTTCTCCGATATGTTACCGATATAAGTGATTTAATCCCTAAATCAATTACTTTGGGGAAGCATTTTAGATGATATATAAAAAATATACCTTACAGCAGAGAGGCCCTCAGGCTGGTACCTGTTGATTTCAACATTAAGGACTCTATTCTGAGCTCCTTGAAGATATCTAAGCCCAGACAACGTGCATAGCAACCTCGTATTAGCCACTTGCATCTATGGCTTAATTCACAACCCAAAGTGTGTGACTATAATTGAGGGTTGGAACACAGATGGACTGCTAAATTAACAGCTTCAGCCTCAGCTTCTTGGTCAACACGACAGTCCTGCTTCTGCATGACCGGAGAGGCCGCTCCATGCTGCCTGTTGATCTTAAACTCCATCTAATCCCCATCTAGATCCTTCACTAGCTGCACATCTCACTCCCAAACCACAGGGGGTATCTAAACACACTTTCCCTTTTTCCTGCATTCTTTGATTACCTGCACACTTGTTTTGCTTTCTGTGATTGACATTTTATTACATTTAAGAAAGATAGAAATGATACAGACATGAAACAAGGACTTAGTGACAGTGCATCTATATAACCAGAGTTTTTCCTTGGGGAGGGGGACTACGGATAAATGGCTGGGTTTTGTGTTTTTTGTGTGTGTGTGTGTGTGTGTGTGTGTGTGTGCGTGCGTGTGCGTGTGTGTTTTTTTTTTAGGGACCGTTGTATTCAAATATTACTGTTCTATTCTGCCCTGCAAAAAGAAGGATACCTTTGATTGATGGTGCGTAAAGTGACTTCCATTGTTGAACCAGCAGCCTCATACCCAACATTAAAGCAGTCTGGACCTATTCAGTATGGATGGAGAAAATGGTGTCTTTTGAAGAGACTATTTTTGAAGAAAGCTAATGCAAAAGAGGACTTCCTGACCAACATTTCAATTTTGGTGGACTAAGGGAGCCTTGAAATTGATTTCAGCAAACTATGAGTTTGAAAATAGGTTGTTCTTTTTGCAATTTAAATTTGGCATGGTAGTTGTTGAAGGATTTGAGGTCCTGCCCTGTGTAAAGGACACCTAGCACTGCAATACCCTTCTCCACCCTTTCTTTTCAATAGAAGGAGGCTTTCCCATACATAGCCAGAGATTGTACCATATGCTAAAGGTTTGTGTGTCAAGGGGTCAAAATTGAGGATCCGTGCAGTCTTCTTTCAGACTCCCTGTACACATTTTTTTACTCAGCTGTGGTTTTTATATGATGACTTTCACATCACAAGGTGGGTTTTCTCATTTTATTAACCTGAAGTGCAACACTAATCCTTCCCTTAAAACCCATGATTTAATTAGAGCAAAAAGTAGTGAACAAAGACCAAATGGAATTTGTTTTGTGTTTACCTCTGAGCTATTTTCCTGTCTCAGTTTGAACTTGTACCTTTCAGTAATTGGTTCTTGAAGTGGATTCAATCCCTCAGAGATAGCTTTATAGTGCTCTATATTCAATGGCGGGTATAAGAGAGCCAGCAGCAGCACCTTGCCTCCTCCTCTGAGACGGGGAGAAACAGTGGGTGCTTTCTCCAGAGAACAGACAGCCGTATTCATTAGGATATTCAAGGGTGCAGAGGGACGGCTGAGAGCAGCTCAGCGGCGTACAGTATGCAAAGCAACAGCTTAACTAAAATGTTACTAATTGAGAAATCATTTAAACACTGTTCAGCACACGCAAACACGGAATTACTTGTACAACAGATGTGCTTTGCAAGTACAGCTGTCTGTCATGTCTTTTTTTCGCCGTCTCTATGCCCATATATTCATCCATTACACCCATCCATTTAGCAATCTATGCATAGCATAGGAAGGAAGACTTGTTGAAAGAATCCATTGCAAAATCTCAGTATCATATATAAAACATTTTATCTATCTTTAAAAAAAGAAGAAGAAAGAAGCCATCATTAAAATCCTAATTCACAAGCGTTAACAGCGACACCTGCATGGCATGAGGGAAACGGCAGTCTGGGGGCGGGGGCAGAGGCAGATACACAGCTGTCTGATGTAGGGCGGGACTTCCTTTATAAGTGCACGACAAGGTGTCCGTTATCAGGATTTAAAGGACGACGGGGAGGCAAGAACCGCTTGGAGTCCATTAATAGCTGATATTGGTCACCTCAAACAGCAATATCCCACTTAACCAAGGTATGTAACTGGCTTCTAGTAACACATTACAAACACTCACATGGATTATCCATACCCCGCAGTGATTGTTTTTATAGCGTTTGTATTAATAAACGTCTGTTACATTCAAGCCATTGCCAAATGAGTTGATACAAAGCTAATTAAGACTATCAGCTCCACAAAACTCTCTGTATTTCTCAGTCTTGCTATGTTTAGAAATTGGTGTCGACACACACTACTCCTACAACTGGGAGTAGTTTCCTGTATCTGTGTCACGTGGGCTTCGCCCTGGCCACGCTTCGTTTAGACTAGCGGCAGGTTCAGGTGGATTGATTACAATGGGAGAAGTGAACGTGAACATAGATTGTGAGCTAGACGTAAAATACTGGTGTCACAGACGCTAACGTCAGCTAACGTTCTTGAAGGCCCTAACAAAACGAATCTCCGTAATGCTAAATATGTCTAATAATATCTAATGTTAGCAAAAGAACATAATAATAAATTATTCAAATATAACTATTTATCCATCCACACAACGTTCACTACATGTTCAAACAAGGCCTAGCCCTCTTAGGAGACCGGAAGTTTGTAATGACCTGTGATTCCTCATTGGGGAGACAGAAGCTACGCACTATAGCTTTAAGAACTTGTGTGGCCATTACAGTAGTTGTCTGTGGAATAAAACACCAAGGCAAGTCCTTTTATACAAAGACCTACTTTGCACCTTAATTTTCTGTAAGAAAAAAGACATAAGTAGCCGACTAATGTTGAAAAACACAAAGCCATGGGTGGGCAGCTCTCCTGTTCTCCACCATTTTTTGGTGTCACCAACCGCCACTGATATAGCTCCTTACCTAGGCTGCATATTCTTTTAGCTGCCAGAGAAAAATGGTGGTTGTGACGGAGTTCCCAAGTTCCCATTCCACTGCTGATGCAAAGCATCATCCCAAAATACAGAATAGATGCTGCACCTACACGCTGCCTGTCAGTGGCTTTCACCAGCCTCTGCTTTCACCAGCTTCTTTTTCTAGATAGATCTGGATTCAAGGAGATGTCCTCAGTCCTCACAAATACAGACACATTAATGCATTTAAGCACAGTTAAACCCTAAACACACACAATTATCCCCTCAACAGTCATCAGCTGATGCAGTTTTGCATTTTAAAGGGAGGATAGACCAATGGAGAGTTCAACCTACTAGCTGTTTGTCTTTTTTCTTTATGGAAATTATTGTTTCTGTTTTGTGTCCTTTTTTATGTCCCTCTGATTACTCTGAGAGATGATTGAGTTTATTAAAAAGTAAGGGTGTGACAAGATCTCGTTCTACGAGATCTCGCGAGATTAAAACGTGACGAGATTTCTCGTCGAGGTGAAAAGTTGTCTCGTGAGGCGATGTGATGTCAGCATGATGGAGCGTGAAATTACTATTGAAGATTTTTCTGTTATTTACACATTAATTTTATTTATACTGTTTATTTTTTTATGTTTGGTTTGTGGAAAGGAGTTAGATTTCTCGTGTGAAATTGTACAGGGCAGAAGCCAGTTGGTAGAGTTTATACAAAACATTGTGCAGTGTTTGCACGTCCTTTACTGCATATAATTCATTAAAATAGTAAAAAAAAAAGTTAAATAACATTCATCATTAATAGTTGATTTCAAAATGCACCTAAATTGTTTAGCATTTTGTGATTTTTCAGTTGAATAAAAAAACTATTTTCCATTCATATATTTCATCGAGGATTTCTTTAAATTTTTTTTAAAAATCTCGTCTCGTCTCGTTCTCGTGAACCCAATCTCTTGATGTGTCTCGTCTCGTGGAGTAAGCGTCTCGTCACACCCCAATAAAAAAGTGTAGTTGTCAATAAGGAAGGGAAGCCCAGGCACCTTGTTATTTGTGAGTTTTTATTTTTTATTCATTGAGTTATTTATTTGCATTTCTTTTTCTTTGGATGTGTGGTTTTTAAGGGATGGTTAGGCCTGATTTGTCATGTATTTGTCCTGTATGTCATCAGCTGCCTGTCGTGGGGAGAGACAGAGATGATTGTGCAGATAGAAAGTGAGAGGAAGGGGGATTGCCATCACTCACTGTGTCAGTGGAGGGATAAAAAAGCAGTAAAGTTAAAGGAGATATCAAGAGACAGACGAGAGGTGAAGCGAGCTGCTCGTTTTAAGGCAGAAGGACAAGTGTTCTATTAATAGTGCTTAAGGTTGATTGAATAATCTTTCCACATACACGCCCAATAACAGTCTTTGAACAATTTCTACATCTTGAATTATGCGAGTTCTGGTATAAGGAAGAAAGGGACCCGGCAGAGTCAAACCGTAGAGCACTTCCTGTAGCAGAACCCCCCAGGCTTTATTGTCATTTACCAAAATGCATTCTGTGTATCCTTAAGACATGACAAACATGTAGAGTGTTTCTTCCTTTGTGAAAAAAACCCTAGAAATAAATAGCTTGAACACTGCAGGGCTCCAGTTATACACCTATTTTATTTTCTTGCTCATGAAACATTTGCAATGCTGAGTTCTCAGAATGCCTGTTCCACTGTAAAGACCTTCACACACCAGGGACGTTTGTTTTGTGCTATTCATTGGCATTTCACTATATTACTCAAATTGTTTTTTTATAATTTCTATCCCACAGGATGCCAGTCTTATGCGTCAAGAAATCGTAATTTTAATTTCAAAGCAAAGTTGATTTTTCTAAACTTTTGCACAGTGATTAAAGCCAAATCCCGTTGCACCTATACTTTGAGATTTATAACACAACAACACGGAGGCTCGGTAGTCTAGCAGTCTTTGCTACTCCTTTTTTAAACCTTTGCAAAGGCAGCATTTACCAGTGCCACTCCTTTCATTCTTACCTTTCCCAATAAAACCCCAAGACAAACCACACTGCGTAAATGAAGAGAACTGAAATTCACTCAGTGTGTTGCTAAAAGGAAACATGCTTTACAGTAGCTTAATGTTAGCTTTTCCTTCTTTGGCTTCTAAAGTACAGAGGTATGGGGGCACACTCTTTTGTCTCCAGGGCTGGAGTCTACGGAGCTAACTCCCGTCACTCCACTCAGCAGCCAAGGGAAACAAGACATTAGTCTGGAGGGGGGGGGGGGCTGTAGCTTTTATTTGTGCCCAGACAGCAGACTCTAGCCACTGAATGTTCTCTTTACATCTTCACAGCTAAACCTTAAGCAAGCAAGCAAAGTTGCATTAAAACAGCACCTCTCACAGACACCAGTCACAAAGTGCTTCACAGTCAAATAGGGCAACAATACAAAATCAAATCCAATATAGTACTCTGTATAGTATAGCAGAGAGAAAACACCAGACCAAAATCCACAAGAACACCAGGTAAAATGTACAAAGAAAACACAGGTCACAAGTTTACACATGCTACCTAAATGCCTGCCTGACAGATGGGTTTTCAGCTGCTTTTTCAAAGAGTCCAACGACCTTAGCTTATTGAAAGCGTATTCCACAGCTTAAGAGCTACCGACTGAAAGGCACACTCTCCCAGAATCTTACGAGTCTGAGGTACACTTAAAAAACCTTGAGCAAAAGGACCTGAGAGTTCGGTGTAGGGGTGCCAAAGGTCCATGATGTACTGTGTAAGCTGGCTTTGAAGGGCTCTGTAAGTAAGCACCAACATTTTAAAACATATTGTAAAATTAACAGGAAGCCAGGACAGAGAGATCTGAATAGGCGTAATATGGGACTAGCATGTTTAACTCTCCAATGCTCCGAAAGCTGTCCCTCTTTTACTCACCCCGCATCTTACGTCACTTTCTCTCTCCCTCGCTTTAACGACATCCATAGAAGGTTCTCAAACTGTCCCACCGACATCCTAACATATTTCCAGGACTGGCTGTGGTAGATGAGCTGGCATAAATATTCACCTTTTTTTTTTTTATTGGACAACAAATTTACATCACTGCAGTATCAAAACTTTTTCAGGCAATATTCTGGATTTAACCAGGAGAGGATTTGTCATCACTCTTGACCAAAGTCTGTGACCAAGAGAAAGCCCAAGGCATCCCCGTATCCCCATATCTCTACCGCTAGCATGGCTACATCTTCACTCGTTTGCTTCCCCCCCCTCCAATATCTCTTCACTTTCTACTACAGAAACATCGACAAAAAACAATATACCTTACACATTGTAAAGCATGAATATTATTGAGCTTGACAGTTAATATTGCTTCTATGGTACCCACAAATTCAAATAATATTAGATAAGCGGTTAAACCGTTGATGTCTTAAGTTTTTTTTACAATATGAGAAACATGCCTAGTATTTGCTGATGTGATGGCTTAATCAGGCTTACATATATAGATATATATACACACACACACACACACACACACACACACACACACACACACACACACACACACACTCAATAATGGAAACTTTGTGCACATAATCTTCATGTTTTACATGTCTCATGTTTATCACCTAGCATATTTGAATGATTGCTGCATGTAGTAATAGTTTTTATGTGAGTGCGTGCGTGTGTGCGTGCGTGTGTGCAACTGTATCATTGTGCAGGTGTTTTATTAAACATGACAGGCTGATCTGCTGTCTCATTAGGTGGAATGAGAACAACTTGCCATCATAGAAGCACCTCTGTCAATCTCGCCTCCACATTTTCTCTATGCCCCACCACACAGGCTATTATTAGACACCAGATGAAAGGTTGGACACCATTGCCATATCGTTATGGCAGACTAATGAGTAGAAACACCTGAACTTATCACAGTGTCATGTACTATACGCTGTGATTTGATGCGTGTCTGTGGGTGTTGGGCTCTTAAAAAAAATAATCTCCGAAGTTCACAAACGACTACAATAGATCTGCTGGGAATACTGGATAACTTTCTTTCTGTGCAGTCACTTTGGCTCCTCAGTGTATAATTTAAAGTCTGAAAATTTCGTTGATGCCTCAGAGGAACATTAAAAAAAAAAGGTTTGAAGAGCAGCACACAGGAGATGAAGATAAGGGTCTAACATTCACATATGCAACAACTTATTCTTTACCTCCTGTTCCTTTAAATCTCTGCACCTGACGATTAATACAAATTCCATTTCTGTAAGCACAGGAACTTTTTGACTTTTTGACACATTACATCCTAATCACTTTAGTAGCACTCTTCTCAGCAGGGCTTTGACTAATAACAGCATACATGGAAACATAACACAGGATGAACAGCAACATTTCTAAGTGAGTGAGCAAGCATTTTCCATTTTAAAGCTGTCTCATCAAGTATAAGTAAGAAATGTGGATTTGTGCTCAAAAGATAAAGGAAGTTACCAAATTAATTTTGTTCAAGAAGAAGAAGAAAAAACACATCAAAGAGAATGAACTGAAAGAAGTACACTGTTCTACATCAAACATTACAGAGTCGTAGGCTCTATCTGTCATTTTACTTTAATGCTTCTTGGGTTTACACGTGCAGAACATGTCGTTCGGCTGCGCCAAACATGGATAGGAAAGGTCCGGAGAGAACAAAACGGAAGGAAGAAAGAATCAAACAAAGGGAGACATGCCAAGAACAAGAAAATACGTTTATTCCCTACAACTGTACTTGTTTGAAGATAAAAGAGAACAATTGTTCTGAATAAACTAGTGTCAGTAGTGAAATGAATCTTAGTGAAAGAGAATATTCAGAAGGGTATAGGTCAGTTCTGGTATGACATACAAAAGATAAAATGATAATGCAGATTTATTTTAAAACATCTATTCATCCAGTTATCCAAGGCCAAGTATTCCAGAGGTCCCTCTCCTCCAATAAAGTATTCCAGAGGTCCCTCTCCTCCAGTAAAGTATTCCAGAGGTCCCTCTCCTCCAATAAAGTATTTCAGAGGTTCAGAGGTCCCTCTCCTCCAGTAAAGTATTTCAGAGGTCCCTCTCCTCCAGTAAAGTATTTTAGAGGTCCCTCTCCTCCAGTAAAGTATTTCAGAGGTCCCTCTCCTCCAGTAAAGTATTTCAGAGGTCCCTCTCCTCCAGTAAAGTATTCCAGAGGTCCCTCTCCTCCAGTAAAGTATTTCAGAGGTCCCTCTCCTCCAGTAAAGTATTCCAGAGGTCCCTCTCCTCCAATAAAGTATTCCAGAGGTCCCTCTCCTCCAGTAAAGTATTCCAGCTCTCTCGGGGAAAGTCCAAGGCGATCCCAGACCAGACGAGATGTATAATGACTAGTCAGCTAGGAAGCCCAGCTAGCCTAAGGAGGAAACTCATCTTGGCCTCTTGTATTTGCATTTCTCATTCTTTCCTTTAGACTTTAGAGTCTTTTGGGGCCCTAGAAAACAATTCCTAGGGGACCTTCCATCCAGGATTTCTAACTATTGTCTTGTAGATCAGTGCTGTCAAACTCAGCATCACGTGTGGCCCCACTGGAAATCACATCAAGTCGAAGTTATTGTAGTTTCACATTTTTCATTAGTTTTTATTTTATTTAGTTTGGACTTTTTATTTTAAAATTCAGAGTACTTTTTAAATGGGGTTTGCTAGTTTTTTTAAATAATTTAAAAAAAATGCTTAGTTTTAGTCTTTTTTTTGTAAGATGGGTTATTTGTCATGGGCAGGATTCAAAAAGTTCAGAAATGTATTGTGAAATAATAACAAGAACAATAAAAATGACATCATACAATTTTAGAAATATGTATTCATATTATACTCACAAAATGTGATGTGTGCCAGGAAAAAAACTTAAATAGCCAATAAACTAAAGATTGTGTTTTGGGAAAAGGGGGCTTGGCGTTCTCCTTTACCCTGTAAGGTAACCTAGGTTAGCCTCCTTGTGCGTGCTTCTCAGATGTACTGTTAAATTCATAGGATTTTTCCCTTTAATAAAGTGTCCGTATATTTCACCTCCTTCAATTGCAAGGCACTTGCTTTTAACGGACAGTCATAATGAAATAGGACTCTTCCAACTTTCTTCCACATGGAATGTTGGAATTTCTGGGTTCTTAGAAACTATAAATGTCTACGGCATTGTCTGTAGCAAACAGGTCCATGGTTGGAAATGTCAACTCAGAAAGAGTTATTTGTTCTATGAAAAACATTGACAAAGACGAAAGCTAAGGGCATTTACCCTATTTATTTGTTAATTATTTTAATTTTAGTTTACAAACATTACAGTTTTAGATAGTTATTTTGTTTTTGTAAAGCTTCGTTTTTATTTAAGTTAACAATGTTTTTCCCCATAAAAGTAAAATATATTTTACTGTATTATTGCATGTCTCATATAGCCTTCTCACTTACAGACACATTCAATGGTCCACACAAAGACCACAAAAAGTAACGTAGCCATCGCAGAAAGAAAAACGGGCCAAAAAACGATCGTTAAATGGACCAAAACATTAAAGGAAAACACCAAAAGTGTCAGCAAAAGTGACAAAAACTTGAAAAAAACTACAAAAACTAGGTGGACCATAATTTATTGAGACCTAAATCGATATGTTGGCCAGGTCTAAATCTACGAGGGGCCAAATGCTGTGGTTGGTAGATGGTGCTAATTTTGAACCCTGGTTGCTGATATGATATCAATATGATTGTCAAAATATAATTTTTAGTGTCTAATTTTACTGAGAACCAATGCGTCATACAGAGAAAAAAAGGCTCCATGATGAAACTGTAGAGGACGTGCCGTTGCTCATGTGGGCTGGCTGTCTCTCTCCACTCCCCTCCACTTGTATGCATTCAAAGGTAGAAGAAAAAAAAAAACTACAAATGTCAACCTCATGGTGGTGATATAAATCTGGGATCCTCAAAGTAGATGGGATTCATCTTCTGGGGACCATGAATGCCTGTACAAAGGTTCATGGCAATCTATGAAACAGCTGCTAGCATGGCTATGAGGGGATGTTACTGTACAACCCCCGGGTTGGGAAACCATTGCTCCAAGTGCCCAATATTGACATTTTCACGTTGTTTATTGGCAGTCAAAGTTTTTCAGTATTGGGCCACATCTTCAAGTTGAGACATTAGGTAGAATCCAAAAAGTTGATGTGTGTTGCAGTTTACAATCTGCTGCAGTGTTGTAGATGGTGGGTTGGTGGCTGTAGCTGCTTAATGCAAATACAGTTTAAAATAACCTGCTCTATATACAAATTAGTTCTCTGTCTACACAGACTACATAGGGAAAAACAACAGCTTTGGTCACATCATAACAGATGGTCATATGTGGAATCGGCACAGACCCTTAGTTGGACGCTGACAGAGTACTGAAGGCTGTTTGTGAACAGCGGACCTGAACTGTTTACGGCATCGACTGGCAAGGGTTGAAAGTCATAGACTAGAAGTCATTTGATATCACTTTCCGACTGAAGGCATTTTTGCTGTTCCTAGAACATAACATTTCTACAACCCTGTTTTTCTACGTTCCTGTAACTACCTGGTTGGAAAACGGCTAATGAGTCCTTTCACGTCCAACAAAGACAAAGACCCTGTCTGAATGTTACGATCTCCAAACATATACTCTACAGTGCAACCACTTGAAATGATGTGACAGAAGTTCCATACTTAAGTCCATGCGGAGAAAGGCCTTAAGATACCTTCACACACTCAGCTGCCGTGACATTTTGCAATGGTGTTGGCGCAACAAATTATGTGCAGGATTATTAATATCCTCAAGCACATGCCTTTGTAAAAAATATACAGTATAAATATAAGTCTAATTGTTAATAGTTTGTAGAACAGATGTGCGTGGTGTGCACCAGTATCGCGCTTTTTTCCAAGTTTATATGCGTGTGTAAGCACCAGAGACATAAAATAAAATAAAATCCCAGAAAAAGTGTTTTTTTTATTTTTTTTATAATATGGGCACTTTAAGTAACACATTTTGATCACATCTTTTCCAGTGATGGGAATACCGGCGTTATAAATAATAAAATTACTAACAACGTTACTTTTTTCAGTAACAAGTAATGTAATTCATTACTCTTCCCATCTTAATAACGCCGTAAAATGCCGAAAAATGCGTCTGGTTACTATAATTGAAGCTTTTTTTTTCATCAGACCGACCAGATCTCTGAGCAGAGAGGCAAAGACTTGTTTTCTCCCTTGGTTAGTGGGCCGGGATCGAGGCAACTTTTCCTGCTAAAGATTTCCCAGCTTGGTCAGAAAACCTAGGCATTATTTAATTTTGCTCAGTTGTGGCCTGTTGAGGGGCAATAAATATCAAAAGTTCCAAAAACCTCCATGTTGATATTTGTATCGATCCATTAGACATACTATCTACATACATGCCATCTGATTAGAGGCTAGTCTCACTTTGTCCCACAGCAACATTAAAAGAATTTAGATTTGTGTACATGGTTTCTGTTAATATTGTAATGTATTAAGTGTCCATTTCATAATAATTTTCAGATTTACCATAAATAATTGAACATGCACATGTATTTTAAGTTCCATTAAAGAGGGGGGGAGTTGGGGTCACATTTGAGCATTTAAAAATGTACTTGAAAGGAACATTTGTGAACACATTCTGAAATAACTAGTTACTTTTATAATTTGTAACAAAGTATCTAATTTAGTTACTTTTTAGAAGAAGTAACTAGTAACTGGAACTACATTTTAAAAGTAACTTGCCCAACACCGATGATCACATAGCGTATCACAGTACCTCTTTCCAAACATGTAGTGCCGCTGCAGAAAACTAGGCTCTGGTCACGCTGCGGCCTTATTTTGACGCTCCAAAATCGAAACGAAGTCCGAGTAGATGCATCAAAGCAGTTTGATGTGCGTCAAACCGCTTATAGTTCCCATTCGGGCATTTAAAACAGTCGGTGTTCAGACGCTTTCAGTGTGTAACGTGATCCGTTTTAAATCTACCTAAAATAAATCCAGAATTTATTCTTTTTGAAGCAGAAAGCTTACGTTTCAGTCTTTTTGCGTCATCACGTTGTACGCTCGCGATGACGCCATAACAGTACTTGACATCTGGTGCAAAACCGTTTTGAGGTGGAACCATCAAAATGCCTTAACACTCTGCTCGTAAAAACACACAGCATATGCGTACGTCAAATAACTTCTGCATTGGTAAGAACTATTTTGTTCATGTTACAACACTTGACACACAATTGTATTTTTTCTTTAATTTATGACACAGTTCTAATACTTGCATTAATTGTGAATATTGTGATTATATTGTAGTATGAATCATTTGAAGGTATTTCAAGAAATAACATCACCATTAGTATAAATACTAATGTAGGCACTGGCAAACCCTTTTTATTGCAAAAGAACAAACCCTGTAAGCATATTCCTGACCAACAATAAACCATTCTAACTGTCCAGACACTGAGTTTTTGGACAGTATTTACCTTTTTCTGTCTTCAGCATAATTCTTTTGTGCAAGTATGCAGCACAGAAATCTATAATAACATATTCTACAACTACTACCACTGTCAACCTTCCTCACACCCTGCTGCTCCTTGCTTCTTATTAGCCAACTGCAGAAGGATGTAAAGGGCATAAGGGACAAGGGGGCACAGGTAGAAGAAAACTGCTGACCAGGCAAGTAAAGGAGATCCTGAGGGAAAAGCAAAGTAAGCATGCTCAAACACAACAAGCAAAACCCAAATACTGTACATGCAAAAACATACACACGTGCACAAAGTGTTGTTTTGAGACTTGCTAACTGTTCATTATCAGCACTATTTTAGTGTTTCAAGAGTTCAGCCAAGATGAAAAAGTATCTAATTTCCTTGCAGAGATATCAGATCAAAATACATAATGATGGAATTTGGTTGCTTGGTTTCCTTTGGAAAAAGTACTGTCAACGTTCAAAAGCACTGTACAAGTAATTGGAGGAGGCTTTGACTCTGCATCTTGGCTTCTTCAGTGACACAAGTGTTTGTGTTCTCAACACGGTGTTGCATAATGTTGTTCGTAAGACTGACATGACCCTGTCATTATTATGACATGACATTTGTCATGAACGAGAGATTCATATTGAGTTTTCGTGACTGTTGTCATTGGGTACATTTTGGCACTTTTAATGCAAAGTTGGCATTGTCTCTGTTTTATCACTTGACATTAAGTAAGACGGTACAACCTGACGATGTCTTTGTAACGACAACTTGACATTGACCTTGACAGCATACAGTCCCACTTATCAAAATTTAATAAACTATTTAGCTTTATGTGTTAACATTACATAAAAATGTCATTTAGAGGTTGGTTTTTACATTACAAATTATAATTGTGACATGAATATTTTTCCTTGACCTCAAGTAAAGTGAAACAATTCATGAATGATATCCACAACCTCAAGAAAAAGTGGAACCATTTGGACATGTCATTAAGATGTCTTAAAGGTATAAAATCAGTTTGACTTAAGGTCAAGGAAAAAATATTCATGAGAAAATTATAATGCGTAATGTAAAAAACAAACTCTTAATCACAGTTTAATGTAATATTAACACAACGCTAAATAACTGTAAAAGTTTGATAATTCATAACATATTTATGACATGCTATGTTGTCTTGTTAAATGTCAAGTTGTCATGACACAGAGATTGTTGTCTTTGTTAAAATCAAGTTGTCAAGACATCTCGGACAATGATAACTTTGCGTTAAAAAGTGTCATTTACCCAATTACACTCATTAACAGCAGTTAAAATGATTCCTTCATGTTCATGACCGGTCTAATTCACACCCCTTCAAATAAAGTGTTTATTGGGTAAATAAAAAGAAGTAGCTTAGTGCATTTGTGTTTATAAAAGCTGGCAAATCTCAAAAATAACTTTTAAAGAGATGAATAAAGGGTTTACACAAAGAATGAAGTGTGGGCATAACAACAGAGATAGCAAGGCCACAGTGTAGGGTACTGACAAATGAGGCGGATGCCTTTGCAGCCATTATTTCAACTTTGGAGCACATTCAAAGTGCCGTGTTTTATTTATGTCGGTGCCAAATTACTAAAAAAAAAAATCTGCTTCAGGAGCAATCACAGACTCTCCTTCCATTCAACTAGTGACATTAAGCGTGAAAACAATTTTTAGATAAAGGCTTCATAAGTAAACAAACCCAATTGATTATTTTTTTTCTCCACGGACAGATCAAAGGTATGTGTGCTATGCTGTATATTGCTACTAGTTATATTTAAAGGGGGACTTGCTGACTGCCTTAACGCGCCTTGTGTGTTTAGTATACAGTCCTTCATATGAACATAAAGAAAAGGAAGAGAAAAGAAACGCCTCCACCTTCTGTCTACAGACTGCAGGGGAGCTAGCCTTGTGTTATATGATTTCTATCTTTGTTGTTCGGTCTGGCTCAGGTTAAACTCTTTGTGAAACGTGAACAAACACAAACAATGAACGCCACAGAACTTTTATCCAGTTTGACATTCGGTTATAATGGAAAAAGAACATAATTGAACTACTTTGACATAGATTTTCTTTATGGCTTTGTTACGTTGGATCGGATTGTTACATAAACTCCAGTATTACTCCTGTCTCACAAGGCAGGTTGACCATCAGCGCGTCCTTTATAGCTGTCTCTACAAAACCAGACAAATGGCAAATCTGCACGACCAGCTTCACATCAGACAGGCGGGAATATTAATGCAGCAAGTTCACATTTGGAGACGGTTGTTTGAGATGAATGAAACAATTAGTCAGTTTGTCGTGTCGTGGAATTAAACAATTTTGATAAATGATTAATCAGTAAATTAATTTATAAACGAAAAGGACTAACTCCACCTCACCACTTTTTTTCAAATGTGAGTAGTTGATGCTTTTCTCTGTTTTAAGAAAAGGAAAATGTAATTTATTTGGGTCTCAGAGTGTTGGTCAGACTCAGGTTGGTTCTTAGATATTGTGATAGCCAATTTTCCCTTTTTTATTGACATAAATCAACTTTTTTCAAAACTAATCTCATGGAAAGTAGGGTAGCAGGGATCTACCAGTTTCAAAGTATACCGTGGTATGGAAATGGATGATAATCATACCACATACATGGGGCTTATGCTTAGTTATGGAACTGGATTTTCTTTTTTTTTATACACATAACTTCCATTTAAGAATTGTTTAAATTAAGATTTGTTTATTCCTTTGAGGGTCATTATAACAGGTTTTTGTACCACAGGGCTCCAGACTAACCTTTTTCACTATTGCCCCCCACCAGAAAATGTAGGGCCACACACCGTAAGTCAATATGTTCACCAAATATTGACGTTTCTACTAATTTCTACTGTTTCACTAATAAACACTTTGATAATAGATGCAAAACATTAAAAGTTCTGTTTCAAATTCAATGTCGTATTTTATTTTGCACTTTTAAAGATGCAAAATAGAAGGTTAACTGACAGCACCATCGCTGTCATGACAGTACAAATATATAAAAAAAATACCAGCTCTAGTCTCCAGTCGACAAATACAATGAATTCAACTTAAAATTAAACATGCATTGTTAAGGGTTGGGTACCTTTTGCATCTGAACCAGTATTGGTACCAATACCAGTACCTGAAATTCGGTTCCGATACCCAACGGTTTATCTTTTTGGTACTTTCTCTCTGTAATTACAAAACAATTATATCAGCGGTAAAAAACAATTCCAAACCTATTTATCATATTTACTTTGAATATTTTACACTCTAAAGAAATGTAAAAAAAATAAAACCCCTCCCTCTTTTCTCCCAAAGCCGTCCCTACAACCTATTAAAATTAATACTTAGTAATTTCTTGCTCACTGTAACTTTTATTCTTGTATTTGTATATTTTTCTTTTTTCGCCTGTTTTGTTTTCATCATGACAGTTTTTAAATTGCTCTTTAATGTTTTATGTGAAGGTCTTTGAATCGCCTCGTTGCTGAGCGGTGCTGTAGAAATAAAGTTGCCTTGCCTTACATCCTCAGCCTGTCAGTCAGTCTCCAGGGCATACAAACCACTGTTGTGCCTGATTGTCTCTGAGGAAGTGTAACGTCAACTTTTTTCGCCTTGCCGTTGAAAACCCTATCTGTTTTGAAAAAACTGTAACCACACTTGGGACTACTTTCATCGGCGTGTGTGTTGTGTGTGTCGGGGCTCCGCTCTCTGTCAAAATGCAGAGAGAACAGATAAGCTTGTGCTTACGCGCTCTCAGGAACCAAAATTTACTGGCTGCACATGTGCGACTGGATGCAAAATTCAGTCACACACTCCTAAATTTTGGTCACAAAATGCGACCATTTGGTAGCGGTCTGGAGCCCTGTATCATGAAAATCTCATATTGTTACAACCCTAACGTAAATAATGATTAGTTCAGTTTGCTATGTTCTAGATCTGTTCTAGTGGCAAAGTTAATATGACTGAGCCAGAAAAATGCCAAATAATGTAAGCGCACAACTTTATTAGGAAAAATGGGGAAGTACATACAAAAATCAGAGCAATATACTTTATAAATGTGGGATTATGTTAACATGCTACACCATAATAATTATAAAATGTATGATGGGAATTATTTTAAAAAACTATGTAATGGCTCAGCTTACTGCAGCCAGGGCTGGAGAGGAATGCAGGAGGAAAAGGGAATTGTGAAAAAATAAATACGTAAACAGGCTTATCACTGCCTGTCATTAAGGCCCAGTGGGAAAACAACGCAGTGTCACAGTCAGTCTGTTCATCTCAGATTCTGCGGGGCTGTGGTGCAAAAGGACATGGGGCAATCTGCTGCATCAATCACTATGGGGAACCAAGTGATGAAACTTCAGCACATGAATATGCAACATTAAATGTCATCCGTGATTGATAACAGCAGCAGTCAGGCTACCTGAGCCTCCTGAAACATTTCTGATATAGCATCTACAGAATGATACTATTAATCATTATGTAAAACATATGAGCTCTGAGCTCCATTGACCTGCAAATTGATCTCTGTATCCTGTTAATATAAAGTTTTCTTAATTAAGTTGTGTTTGACAAGGACTAGGGCTGTCCCTTTTCAAAACATCTAAACAAATTCAAGCTAACAGGTACCAGGTAGTCCATGGTGTTTGAAGGAAAATCTAAAGAGTCCCAGTTATTAAAATGAATTCCCAGCAAAGGTCCGGACCTTATAATGTCTAACTGTTGTCCTAAAGCCTACCCCTATGACTATCAAATAAAAAACCAACCTACATTTCCACATCATTTTAACGTCATTGTCAAGTTTCAAAGTAGTATACTTTTAACATACAGACACAGTGCAGACCACCAGCAAGGCCCCACCCTAGAGCCCTGTGGGGGACTGTTTGCTTAATCCTAAAAATAATTTTATATATTTATTCTCTCCATTATTTTGAGATATTTGTGGTAATACAGCGCCTTCGCCAGTGTCCGTAACATTTCAGGCAGAGAGTGGTACTGCACACGGGAGACGGCACTACCTCAATGTTATAGTGATCAAAATGATCACGGTTTTCGGTATTATCGCGGTTTTTATTAAAAGTGTGTTCTCAATGCCTTTAGCATCAACTTTTTTCCTGCACTTTCTGCAGGATAACTGTCTTCGATCAACTGTCCTTTGGCATTCTTATAATAACCAAATTATGCCCATTCTTCAGACTTAGTCCTCTTACAGGACGATAAATGTCCTGAGCGCTGTCATCTTCTCCTTCCGCCCTAATTCCAACTGCAAGAAACTCGTTGGAGGCCAGCAGTGCGCCTGTGCGGCAACGTCAAGAGACTCGGATGAAGCTGGGAAAGATTAAACAAGGTTTCCACACCGTGGTAATTCACCGTGATGATATTTTAAAATAAAAACCTTAATGGTTATCGTAAATATTTTTATCGTGGTTTACCGTTACAACGGTAATCGTAACATCCCTTCTCCCATCCCAGAATGCTTTTTGGACTAGCCAGACCCCCCTCCGCAGCACTGTGGAGGAATGTCTGGCAATGCGAGACTCGTGCTGGCTAAATCCTGGGACCCACAGTTTATGTTTTTAACCGTCTGCTCTCACCGTTCTCTTTACACATCTACGGCTCCCACTAGGGGTGGGGGGAATATCGATACAGCATAGCAGCATGGTAAAGTTTTAACTTGCACTTATAGATGTAACGGCGGACTGCGTTGACAACAGATTTCTGAGGCGTTCCTGAGCCCACGTGGTAATACCCTTTACACAATAATGTTGGTGTAGTTTATGCAGGGCCGCCTGAGGGATCGAAGGTCCCAGGCCATTCATGTTGGTTTTCGGCCTTGCCGATTACATGCAGGGATTTCTCCATATTCTCTGAATCTTTTGATGATCTTGTAGATGACAAATTCCTTTAGTTCTTTACAATTATACATTGAGAAACCCTGTTCTTTAACGGTTGGACAATATGATCACGTAGATGATCCCAAAGTTGAACCTCGCCCCAGCCTTGCTTGTTAACGACTGAGCCTTTTAGGGATGCTCCTTTTTATAGCCACTCAGGACCAGTTAACCTGTTCACTTTCGGAATGTTTCACACAGTTTTTTTTTTTTTTTTACATTCATCAGCTTTTCCAGTCTTAAGTTGCCTCTGTCCCAGCTGTTTTTATTTCCGTTTTACACAACATCCCAACTTGATTGGAATTTGGGTTTGTACATCTTGTGAAAGTGACACATGTCACACAGGGACTTTCCCCAGTGATTGTTACAGTAGGTGAGATAGTTTCAGGGCTTTCTTAGATGCTTCAGACATGCAGAGTCTCATACATTTTGTTTAATTTAAGAAGATTTTAAGATAATGTCAGGATGGAAATATATGAGGTGTAGGCTAGTAGTTATTAATGAAAGTTACAGCTGAGTTCACACACTTTCTGAAACAGAAGCAGTCTGACACTTATGTCGCCTTGGTTCAGGAACACCGCTCCTCCAGTAACTGACTTTTACGATGAACTTGCTTTAATTGCACTCGTCAGTTGAAAGAAAATTAGCATAACACCAAAAGGAGCAAATTATGAACGTCTAAGGATGTCATGCTGTATTAAACCTTAAAGAATTATTTGTAACATTGCGAGTCGGCTTACACTTATATCAATAAAACAATAAGTGGTGTAGATTTTGTATAGATTTGTTGAAAAGAATAAGACCTGAAGCACCACACGCATGTACAATCACAACTAGAGGCAGCCAAAGCCCTCGGAACATCTCTGATATAAAAAAGTAATTTAAATATCTATTTTTGTAAAACAGCTAAAGGCTGTTACTCACATTGTGTGATATGCTAAATGGAAGATAAGAATCTCCAGCTGATCAAACCTGTACAAATCCTTTTGTGTGCTCATGTCGGACACACTTAGGCCCTGCACTGAGAAACAGAAAGGACATGGAAGCTTGTTCTTCTCAACACAGCAGCACTTATTGTCAGATAAGATTTTTCGAGAAACTGGGTGTGTGATGATGTAATTCTCAGGGTTGTTGTTCACCCATTGTGTACAAAGAAGTAGTTCATGTTCAATTTAGTGTTGGGAATAATGTTTCACTCCGAATTTCATTGTGTGAGAAGTCAGAAGAAAGTGGTTCTCATCCCTTTTATTTGTGTCCTAAATTGCAATTGTTTTCCTATCTGTGTGAACAAAACTCTTTTGTACCTTATAACACAAATGGAGCGATTGTTAGAAAATAGTTCAATATTAGAGATCAGACCATTTATCACTACCATAACTAAGGGTTTTCCCTGATTTCCTGTGAGAAATGTACTGAATAGGTGTGGGAGAAGAAATCGATTCAGCATACTATCTCAATATTTTCTGTGGCAAAACTGTATCGATACACAGGCGCCAAGTATCGATCTTTTATTACATATTTGTTGGTCACTTTGTCTGCTTGACAATCCCATTTTGCAGCAACACAACTGAAGTAGTGTACACAAACAGAAGAATGAATCTTTTTAGATAAGACAAGTGTTGACAAAGTTTCCTTTTGGGGACATCATTTGAAATTCATAAACATTTGAAGTTGGAAAAAAGATAAGAAATTGTAATATATTGCAGGATATTGTAATATGTTTAAATTTGCAATAATATTGTATCGTGACACGAGTATGGTGATGTTATCAGATTGTGAGGCCTCTGGTGACCCCTAGAACTGAATGGTAACACAATGCTTGCAGGGTTTCCGCGGGGTTTTAAGAAGTTTAAAGAAAGTCTTAAAAAGTAGTGTGTTCTAGATCTTAAATAATAAAAGGTCTTAATTTACCTATGTGCGTGTAACGCTACCTCTAATTCTCCCCTTTGCTTTACAATGTTGTTTTTGATTTGGTGGTGTTGTAGTTCGCTATTCTACTTTCGTTATCATCCACTTTCTTTTGCTAGTCCAAATGCAATTTGCTGTATAACAACTACAAATGAGACCAACGTGCAACGCACCACAGACAAAACAACTTTCATTCAAATTCAAATTTATTTCTTCTTCTTCAGAAGAGGTAATTCTCTTCACTTGATCTTCTGCGTGGTAAAGTCACCGGGCGACACAATCTTGTAAACAGCCATTCTGAAAAAGAGAGAGAGTTGTGTGGAGCTGATAGTCTTAATTTGCTTCATCGCAACTAATTTGGCAATGGCTTGAATGTATCCAACGTTTTGTTAATATCAAAAAGTTAGGCACTAAAGCTTTAATGCACTATTGGCGACATATGAATACAAGAATACAGGAATGTCTGCAGTAATATCTGGCATATTGGTGAATGCATGAACCTAAAAAAACGGCAGTCCCCAAGGACCTTCCTGCTGCCGATATCAAGTTGTGTGGAGCTGATTTGGCAATAGCTTGAGTGTAACGGACGTTCAACAATATATAAAAGGTTACACACTAAAGCTTTCACTTTGACTTGGTGTAACCTGCAGAAACGCGGTGCCTGGAGTGATAAACCAGTTGACAGCATTTGATCAAGACACATCATTGCAGGAGGTTGGCGTGCTCCTGAGATTCTGTGATATTTATTGTCATTCTAAACATGACAACAAGAATTGGATGTAGGGGCTTAGCAGCAGCTTTAATGCTGCCAGGGAGCAGCACACTCAGACGCGGTGGTCTAAACAGCCAAGCTGCTGGGGGGTGCACTCTTATTCCTAAGTGGCCTGGTAAAAACGTATAGGTGTCCTGAGATAGCTGCTGCTCAACCAAAGCATTTCATTAGAAGGCAGGCCACCAGTTTTCTCATGTGTTTAGATCCAAAGGCAATCCTTTGAATACCGTCACTATTCATTTCTTCTTCTTAACCTTCTCACAGCACAGAGGATCGGAAATCATGACACACAGTGCTTACTTATTGCAAGCAATCATATTCAGTGCAACATCAGGATCACTGATGACAGTTATAGTCTTGTTGAGTAATATAAAGGCTATTATTCTCTGACTTAATCTGTTGTTGCACGATTGTTGCAATAATAATAATAATAATAATAATAAAACACTTGCGTAAAGCAAGCATATTCGTCCACTCCAATGTTGTTTTTCTTTGCGAGTTTACGGACTCATCAAGTGAAGGGTATTCCTCTATAACAATAAGTACTAACGACAAAATGTGCAACAATTCAAGTAATAAGAATTCTCCCAAAGTATGATTTATTCAACACTTAACTCTGATTGGAGAGTGGAAGTACATATTACTTTTTTGCAACCGTGTCCTGCCAATTTCAAACCGTGTGTGTGCATGTGTCAGCATAAACGTTTTGAATCCTTTATCTAATTTTCTAATCGGCCAACAAAAGCAGCAAGACAAAAGTCAAAGCAAACTCACAATGTGACTTTCACTGACATAAAGCCCCAGCTGGACCCATATTAATGCAAATCAAAAACCGTGAAAACCATTTCCCCACGAGCCATCTCCTTTTTGGTTGATCAATCATACATCATCCGATTCAGCCTCAAGCTTCTTCTTTTCTCTCGCTTGCATACATGGGAGCCAATCAATTATCAGCGTGCTCTTCATTAACCAATAAGCTGCTCATGTAGCTCACTGCCTTAAGCACTTGAGGCTGATGCTAACATCCAACCAACTTCCTCCTCAGCGCGTCCAGCATACATCCAGGATCACTGTGATAATGATTAATCTGAGACGTTACACTGCTGAAAAAAAAAAAGAAGAGTTCATAGCGATTGAGTTTTACAGAGCTGGGATTATTCATAAATAATTTAGACCACACTGCATTGACTTGTATGCATAACAATGGAGGGATTTGAGACCATGAATTTACCAACATCATCACACTTTAAAAAAAAAAATTATTTGAAAGGACAGTTAGGTGAGAGAAGGGGGAAGACATGCAGGAAATTGTCACAGGTCAGATTTGAGCCCTGGACCTCTGCGTCGAGGCGTACACCTCCCTGTGGGCCAACCCATCCACATCATCATACTTTTTTAAAACCTATGAATGAGTCATGGATTTGCCACGGCAAATGCCTGCGGACCACAAAAGTCACCAAGCAACATCAAGAAGTGCTTGTTAAATAGCTTCATAGTCACAGGGAAATAGTGGTAACTTGCTAATGGTGCGTTACTGTAAAGATATACCGTCAGACACACTTAATTATTTCTGTTCAAAAACTCTAAAAGGGAAACGTAACGCAAATGTTTCCTTAAGCTTTTTTAATTAACTGACAATGAAAATCTTTTTTTAGTTTTACATTGCTCTAAGGCCACTTTGTTTGCAAAAAAGGAATAAGAACAATTATATGTCTAAATCTCTGCACACAGCATCACAATCTCTGCCTTAAACTGCTGAGAAAACAACTGTGAAATCCTTAAGGGAATAAGTTATGGTCCATCAGCTTGGCTATAAAGTCAATGCCACGGGCTGCGTTTCAGTTGTGGTGCAAATATTCTAGTCTCTTTGAGACAAATCACCACCGTGTACCGTGCATCCGTTTGCTGCCAAGCGTAAAAATAAAACATGAACCACTAACGTCTATGAATAAATTAATATATTCCATGAAATTGCCATGTGTCTCATGTGCGCCACTGCAGGGATTTCATCCTCTCAGAAATAGAAATAAATGGATTCAATGTTAAGTATCCCTCAAAAGTCTTTACAGAAATACGTTCGTCCAGATTAACAACAGAGATCATAGTAGGAATATTCCCTGCACAGTGTGTACACGTATAAATTATGACGAACAATATTGAATACATCCTCAAATTTACATTGCAGAAAAGTTCAGTTGTATTCTGAGTAAAGGAAATGAAAAAGGAGCTTCGGCTGAATAATGGAATGTTGTGTAGGAGCGCTGCTCCATTTCACATGGATAGAATTTCAGCTTGCAGTGAACGCTACAAGCTGAAACTCACCTCTCTGTGAGGCGTTTCAGTGAGGAGATGATTTTGCCCTGGAGCGCTGGCAGTTTAAAGGGTCAGTGCAGTCTGTAGTGTACGTCATATAAGTCATTCACTGCTTCCACCCATCTGCTACCTCATATCCAATTCAGCTGCAAAGCAAGGACCCGACACAATTATGTCAGGGCAGGGTTCTCCTTTCAGCCAATCTTAAGGGGGGAGGGGGGGATCAAGGGCTGCTTATCTTGTCTGCTGTCACACAACAAGAACAGCAGTTAGCAGGGTCTTTTTCCACACAGCCAATGATACATGGGCAGGCTGGGAGTTTTAATGCAGTGTCTGGTCAAAGGATTCACTCAGCACCGGCAATATGTAAGGCCATTAATGGTTTATACTCATGAGGCAACGCTGACATTGCTGCTTGTTCTCCCAGTCAGAGGAAGAGGAGGCATCACTGCCTGGCAAACATGAGTGGCAAGGTGTTGAGTTGAAGGTGACAAGTAGAGATGTTCCAATACCATTTTTTCTTTCATACAGAGAACCGATCCAATACCAGCGCGTTAACATGCCTTTCTTTTATTATCTGCTTTGACAGCCAGGCATAACGGAATAAATATTGTCTGGGCTAAATCACGTGGTATTGGATTGGTGCCAAGACTCACATACTTGCCGATATCAGCAATTAGACAGTGTGTGATCTCAGTGTGGTGTCAACTCACAAAGTGTTCAGACCGGTCAAGCCGTTGCCATCGGTGGCATCTGGAAAACATCTGTCCAATCTCTGTGCAGCTCTCTATGCATGTGTTTATCACCTAGCATTTTTGTATGTTTGCTGTATGAAGAAATAGTGTGTGTGTGTGTGTGTGTGTGTGTGTGTGTGTGTGTGTGTGTGTGTGTGTGAGAGAGAGAGTATGGTTGTACTGTTCCAAGATCGGAGGAAATATTTTCAAGGCAGACAAAGATGAAGTGTTTTTTTTCCCAAAGTGTGTTCAAAGAAATGACATCTATAGTTGCAGCCAATTAAAATTCATGGACAAGTGGTGAAAACAATCACTCTGAATAGCATACAAGGCTTCAGGATGGTGCAGAAACAAACACTTAGGTTTCTTATTCAATGTGTTTCTTTGTGAGCTGTTAAGACATTGCATTCAATATTGGAAAGATTATTGTTATTCATATTGTGGAGAAATGAAACATAGTTTTCGGTCCAATGACATCCAGAATATTACTAAACTACATGAATACCGGCATAATTTTTTTATCTCATTCTCTTCAAAGAGATTTGGTAAGGTTTAAGTTAGGTTTAAGTACGGTGTGCAACACTCACCTCTAGCCACCTTATATCTGGTGATTCACTGCCAAAATTGGAACATTTATATGTGAGACAAACCGAGTATTTGTGAGATCCGGTCAAAGCAATGATTATTATTCTGTTACACGTCTATTTCAAGCAATGACTTGAGTCTTAGACCTTCAACAAGTGATGAAAACCTGGTTAGCGAGCTTGTCGATGCAGGTTTCTGACAGGGTCCGCAAGGGTCCTGCTCAGCCCCAACATAATTGGACTCCCCTGAGCGCCAATCACATGGAGCCAGCAGGAGCCTAACTCCCCCAGTGCAGGTGAAGCTCCATCACTGTTCAGGCAATCAATGCTGGCTTTAGTGTATAGTAGATGATTAGTGGGATTGATGCGGTCAGGCAGGGATGGCTGCTATTTGACAATACTATGTGACTTAACTGAACTGACCTATGAAAGGCCCTGTGCCTCCACCGCCTGATTCGGACAAACGCTGTTTTGTTGTATGTATCGTAGCAATATTTGTGTCTGGTTTTTGAATGATGAATCAATTTCCTCTTACGGAGGTGCAGAATGTATGTGTTGGTTGCCCATCGTCTGTTCTCTTTGTGGCATTTTTAAGTCTATCTTTTTAACGTGAGTCCAATTTATGAATGCGTAAAACCCCAGAATATGCTCAATATTAATATTTGAGAGTTTAAATAATGTGACAAAACAAAATGTCAGCTGATATTCTTTATCCCCCCACTTTTTTTTTTACATGAACACACAAGATACACAAACATTTATGATAGTTCTATCAAACGATTCAAATATTTAATCGCATTATTTGTCATAGTGAACTCGCAAGTAATCGCACGTTTTTATCAATTCCTCAATGTCCCTTGATTTGTTTTTGTCCCATTATTTTGTTCTTATTTTTATGCTCTTATAAACATGGAAAAGTCACTTTGTGCAAATATTTTTTATAATTGAAAACAACATTGTCATATTGCCTACTGTAGTTGTCAATTTCACACATAACATTCTCACTTGGAGGAAACAATCTCTTACACAGTGTAACACTGTCCATTAATAAATGGGGGAAAATTTACTTTGATGGGGGGGGGGCGAGAATTGGCATCAGCTGTTCAAGTCACCATCAAGAAATCACCATCAAGTGGTATTTCAGGCTGGACGTGCTGCGGTGATAGCTCAGTTCACAACGACGGACACACAGATCATTTTAGTCTTGTCAATGGAACCATTTGGCAACTTTTAAAGTTAACTTTCCGTCCAGAATCTTATTGGCATCCATTTCGTCGTCTCGCACTCGCCATCTACTCAAAACTTAACGTTACACTTTGGCCGGGCTCGCAAGCCCAAACAGGTGTGTGTGGCGGCCTTGTTGTTTTGTTTGTTGTTTTGTTACCGGTCTAGCTAGATCCCGGTGTGGTGTTGTAGTTTTACTAATGTTGCTGGTTGTTGCAACAGCATGTGAAAAAAACTACAAAGTTTGCTAGGCCATAAAGAACATTAATCTCGTGATTAAAAAATTTACGCTATAAAAAACCCGGAATAACTCGTTTAACTGACAACACTAATTTTTGATAAGGATCCTTTTAAACGTGGTTATTAAACGAAACGTACAGCATATTTTACAGATAAAAAAAACAAAAAAAACAAAATCTGATGGAGACACTCCCCGTTTCTCAATGTCAAGGATCCTTCCTTGGAAGGACTAGTCCTTCCAAGGTAGGATCCTTTAGAGGCTAGGTCAGAGTCCTCCTTAACTTTTGGAGAACACGCACAATGGAACAGGCTACCAAGTGCACGTCATTGCGTAATGATGTCAGTAAAAAGGCCCGCCTTTTGCGCTGCAATAGATCTTTTTTACAGATGACATGTTGACATGTCATAGTATGAAAAGCGCAGGTGTATTAAAAACATTAATGAGGGCTGCATTCCACTTAGGAGACGCCCTTGTATTGTGCACATGGACTCAGTGAAATAGCTAACTGGGAAACATAATGGAATTGAGCCATCGCTAAGGTTACCACTTTCAGCTGTGCTTCTCCTACTATGACAAGTTAAAATGTCAGCTGTGAACATGGATGTGCTGGTAATTTGTTTGCTGTACAGCATCTTTGCTGAGATGAAGCTGGATTTGTTGAGGGAGCATCGGCGTCAGGAGGAGGAGGAGGTTGGTGTGCCGCCACCTCTGACGTCAAAGGCGTGTGATGGTATGGAATATTAAAACACGTTAATGGGTAAATAAGTTAACGTTGCACTAGCCAATAGGCCAACGTTATCTCATTATTCAACAATTATTTAGTTTTTACTACGGCTATTATGTCATGTCTGTACGTGTTAAAGTCGTGGGACTTAATGTTATTTATCGTCACCGTTTTGGAGAATTGTATCCATATGTGGCATTTTAAGATTAACAGCGTGTGCTTATACTTAACTACTATAACTTACAACTGTACTTAACGTTACTATTGTACTAGGCCTATTAGCTTTGCTGATGGTGTTTGTATCAAAACATTACGCTTATTGGCTGGTAACGTTCTAACTTTTAAAACAAAAGAGGTGGTAAAATACGCGATCAACAGAAAAAGGCTTAATGAAGTAACAATAACAAGGTCACCATGCTGTTAATGAACCAGTAAAAGGGAACAGGTTTAAATCCCCTCTCTGCAAATGAGTTTTGAGCCAATATGTTTTAATAATTTATCCCAAAAAATTAAATCATACATAAACCTTCCTCTATTCATGTTACACATGCGCGGCATTACTGTGCCATCAATGCCACAGTGCCAGTCCTGCAGAGGTACTATGGAGGTGACGACACCCGCCCCGGCTTCAGGCTGGGCGGAGAAGCCATGCAGCAGCTGATGGTGGCTCTGAGGACGGACAGGCAGCACGGAGGGGGGCTGACCCTGTAGACACTTGTTTTCCTGTTCTGGCAACCGGTTCAGCTTACAGAGTTGTCTCCAGGGTCTTCTGCATGCCTCTATCCACTGTGCACAGAGTGGTCAACAGGATGCTGGATGAGGTGGTGGCTGTGCTGCCCCAGTTTGTTCACTTCCCCCGCACACAGGAGGAGCTCCAGGTGTTTGGGGATGGCTTTGCTCGCTTGGCTCATCCCCATGCATTTAACAAGGCAGCGGGGGCTGCCACATAAGGATCAAATGTCCTGGCGGCCCTGATGGTCACGACTATAACAACAGGAAGCTCTTTCCCTCCTTGGTGCTTCAGGCAGTTTGTGGTCATCAGGGTCGCTTTATGAACGTCTTTGTGGGTTACCCGGGAAGTGTGCAATGTGCATGCATCCTGAAGAACCGCCCCATCTGCACTAAAGGGATTTACCCTCCACCTGGGTATTTTCTCCCAGCTGATGTTGGCTACCCATGACTACAGGAACCCCTGGCCCTTCTCACACCATATACGAGGCCATTAAGATGCATGGCGAAGCAACGATTTAATTACCATCATTGGAGAGGTCGCACAATCATTGAGCGTGCCTTTGGAATGATGAAACCCCGCTTCAGGTGCATCTTTTTAGAAGCACTTGAAGTACATCCACAGTTTGTCCCTAAGGTAATACATCATTGCAGTATTTCTGTAGTTAATTTCTTAATCAAATCTAAATATACTACTCAAAACAACAGTTCAAGCTTAACATTTTCTTTTTCTTTTTCATGTCTCAATAAAGTCTTGTCTTCTTTTGCTCTACCTTGTGCACAGGTAGTGACAGCATGTGTTGTATTACACAACATTTGTGTTGGTGTAGGGGATGAGCTGGAAGAGGCTGTGGAGGAGGAGGAAAACCAGCCACCTGTTGAGGGGGATGGTGGGAAGAGCCGGAGTGGGGCGGCCTGGCGGCCCGTGCTCACAGACGAGGTGTCTGCGTTGCATGAGGCATCTCTTGACCATGACTACTTTTCCCAGGTGAATAACTAAAAGTGTGGAAGATGACCTGCTGCGCTTACATCCAAATACATAAAAGAAAGTTTGTTCTATGAGTATTAAGACAAATAACATACCTCAAAGTTACCAGCTGAAAATGATCCTTAAAGTACTCCAACGCTGTAACTGACATATGAAGTCCTCTAAGAACACCATAGGTAAACACTCATACACAGGGATGTCAGTTAAGACCATAATGAAGTACATCACTAGTACATTTTGTTTACCTTCATGATACAATATTAAATAAACTGCAACTGTATTAGATGTAAGTATCATCTTACAGGATAGATTGGATTACCACTGGACTAACCTAAACTTTCTTCCTCTGTCTGCAGTCTGGAAACAACAGCAGCTGATGGCCGTTTCTTATTGTGTAGATAGTTGTAAATGTTTACGTTGTTGTAAAAAGTTACAATAGATTTTGTTAGCAAGATGAAATTAATGTTTCTTTTGTAGAGCTTGGAATACCTAACCACAAAACATCTAGGCTTAACATCATTTGTAACTTACCAAGTTTTTTTCTATTGCAATCTAAAGAATACGTTCTACGTTCAGTTTTTAATAAATAATTAAAAAAGGGGGCAAAGACAAAACCAGTTGAATTTTTTTTTTTTTTTTTTTTTTGCCAACTTCTCCAAAAGTGAGAGAAATCTATTTGACCTCTCTCTGGCCTCTGCTTCCCTCTGGTATTTAATATCCTCCTTGAGGAGATCTAGGAACGGATCCTCTCTCTCCCGTCTCCTCTTCCTCCTCTCGTCTTCCTCTACCTCTTGTGCAGTGCTTGGCCCAGGTTTGTCCTCTTGGATCAAGGCAATAAGGCAAAGGGCGAGTCAGCTGCAGACTGCCTTAATGCCTCGTCCATGAGGGCAAACCAGGGCCAAGTTGCTGCCGTCGCCATGCCGTCCTCTGTCCCCTGACCAGTGGCAGGACACTTGCATTCTTAAACAGTGAAGATCAAAAAGTGGTGATGACTTATTACTATACGTTTCCATGCAGTGTTGTGTACAGTAGTATACTACTGAACATAAACTGCATCTGAACTCAATGTCAGTCAGGTTTACGTCCAAGGCTTACTTCAAAAATCCCAAGTGAGATTAACATCTGCCTAAACAATTATTGCCATACAATAATACCCTAAAGTACAATATCTCCCTGCTTGTGAACATATTTATGTTTTCAATACGAAGACGTAAACGCCTCCATTTGTTCCTTAGTCCCTGTTAAAAAAAGATGATAAAAAAACGCAAGGGAGCTATCAGTGTAACGCTGTGGATTGTATAATGTTAACGTTACACAGTTTGTACAACTTATTTTGTTAGCCGGTGACGGCAACCAAGCTAACTGTTAGCTAAATGACAGGTCCGGTTGAGTTAGCCTACCGTTAGCTCGTGAGGTATCTAGCATTATCAGTAGCAATTTGTGTTGGCATTTAATCGTTAAACTTTACGTGTATGTATCAGCGTTTAACATATGTACGGTAACGTTAAACACTAAAGATAACAATCCACTTGAAATCATATGTCCCTGTCACTCCGCGTTGATCCACCATTTTTATTTTTGTTAACGAGACGGCAAAGCCCCGCACAGGATTGTGGGTGATTTGGGACCGCGAAGGATACACACATGCATCCTTCTCTGTCTATGGGAATTCTCTGAACAAAGGACTCAATCCTTGAAGGAATTTGGAGGATCCTCGACATTGGAACGGTCCTTTGACGGATGTGGATGACGGAGCATCCTCGAAATTATGGCTTTGGAGGATCCTTCTTTGAGAAACGTCTGTTTCTTAGGCACTTCACACATATAGTTGGCATTCCTGTACTGAAATTTTTTGATGGCAGCCCAACATAAAAGTTAAAAGGTATCTTGGTAAATACTAATAGGTTGGCCGATAGGTAACAATAGGTGAAAAAAACAGAGGAGGGGGATGTTTTTTTTATCATGGACAACAAACCATGGTAGCCCAATGGTAAACACTGTGACCTCACAGCAAGAAGGTTTTGGGTTTGAATCCAGGTTGTTCCGGGCCTTTCTGTGGGTAATTTGTATGTTCTCCCCATGTTGGATGGGTTTCCTCCGGGTGCTCCAGTTTCCCCCACCATCAAAAAACATGTAGATTAGGTTCTGCTCTGTAACGGCCAAACACAGCTAGCAACAGCCGCTCAGATTTTATCGTTTTATCGCACGATAGACTGTTCATTTCACAGCGCTTTACTTGGTTTAAATCACTTCCATTGGTAATATAAGGTCTGTTGGTGAAGTAGCGTTGATCCCTTTGAGTAGGGGGATACATTTTTTTCCCCACCGGGGATTCAAATTATTCAGCACAGGCAGGGATCCCACGCCCCCCCCGCCCGGAAAATCGCGCCCTGGGTATAGTTGCAATGAGATAAAATCAGCCAATACAGTGTATTGCCTCCGTATTTACTGATTTACCCATTTACTCACGTATTCCTGTACTTCCCAAGTAATTTATTAAATAACTTGTTCACACACACACACACACACACACACACACACACACACACTTTTAACTTACAGTCAAGTCATAAGATCAGAAAAAGGTATTTCCAGGTAGGTCTAGACCAGATGGCAAGCCAGCAGAGAAAGAGAGGGATTTCAACATCATAGAGAGTTCACAGAGTTGCACCCCAAAAGTGGATTTTCATGTTTGTCTGGGGACTCTGCAGTAATGTTATATAAAGAAAAAAAGAAACTTTTGAGTGCTTCCTCAAAGGTTACTTTTCACTGCATAGTGATAGTGTTAATGGACACCGGCTTGGGCTGCGGGGAGCGATGTTGTGTTTGTAAGACACAATATGACAGGAGAGAAAGCTATCATAGGTTAAGCCACTGCTATATTCAACATAATTTGGGTCAAAAATAGCAGCCCCAAAGTTGGCAATGGCAAGACAGCAGCCTATACCGTAGAATTACAAGAGAGAAATAAAGACAAATAATTATCAGTGCAGTTTAGATAGTCATCTGAAAAAAGTGTAGACACGTTGCTTGCTGGCCTGCTTGCAAACAATGAAAACATATTCTTATCCATTTCTTGTTGATATGCTAAGCATGCTATGTTTAGGCACAGCTGACATCCTTTGGGGGTCTCCTCAATATCTCCTTTTGCAACATCACTGAAAATGATGTTGAAGTTGCCTATAATGGAAACAGCCCGAAACAGCACAGCATACAAATGTGTGCATACTCACTGCAGCTTTGCTCTGGTGTTTTTTTTAAACAAATATGCCATGCCAGTGGAGGACACATGCAGATCAAAGACTATCTGTAACCTGGGGAAATTGGGAATGTAGTTGACAAAGGTGTGAGTGACAAAAGCAAAAAAACAGCGACAAAGAGCAATTATTTTGTAATAGTTGACCCACAACAGGTTAATGAGATGCCAATAATGAATCATAATCAATACGATCTCATACATATATGTAACACTACTTCCCAACATCAACTGCCTTGACTCTAATTTCAGACTGATCTCACGAAATGGCGTGTGTATGACACACCAATTCGTATGCAATTATTGGTGTGTTGTCAAGACGCATATTTGCTTTTTAGTTTTAGGCTTTTAGTTTTGGCTTTTCTGCTTATGGAGGGTGGTCGTGGTGGTGGATGAGTAAAACACAGGACTTTCACCCGGAAGGCCGGGAATCGTGTCCCATGTGTCACGGTTCCTAAACTCAACCGTTGCTTCCTTCTTTCACTGAACTCAAGTGTCATTCGTTTTAGTAAATCCAACCCTATAACTCTTTTTCTAAACTCAACCAATTATTCTTTCCCTAAACCCAGCCTAACCCGCGTGGCGTGTATGCCGTATACAGCGTAGACATACATGTGAAAAGCTCAAAATGCGTTCAGAAAAACAGGCCACTTGGCTTAAAAAAGTGGGCGTATGTTGTATATATGTATGTATGCATATGCATGCCTGTTGGGAATTTTGCACTATATTCAGTCTCTCTTTTTCTCATGCTTTCTCTTTTTAACCGCATTTGACTCCGTCTTCATAGCCATAACGCCAGCAGGAAATATGTCCGCTCTTGTTAGCAGAGCATGCAAATGTGTTGATTCTTTGGTTTTATAAAACTACGGTAATTGCCATTAATGAGAAGAAAAATGGGATGAAGTGCCATATTGGCTACCCTACAAGCTAGAAAACCTTCTGGATGCTGAGACCCCACCACATGCAGCTGTTGCAAAAAATCAACACTCTTTTAGCCCCTGGCTAAATCTGGCACCCCTAGCACCTAATCTCTGTAGGGAGCTAAGTGTTTCAGCACACTGGACCTACAGAGGACAGCAGGGACAACAATACAGCTGTTTAGACTTTCTTTATCTTGTGTAGTTTAAAGGCTATGCAGTTTGTTCTTAAGAATGCCAGAGCAATGTTGATGGAGAGGGTCCTCTGGGCTTGTTATAAGTTCCCCTTAATTTTTGTGCAATAATCACTGGGCTTTTTGCTGACCTGTCAACATCAGGCTATTTTTGTTTCGACACATACAGCCATCCTCTTGCAGTAGTAAGACAGGCTTGCAGTTCCGTGTTTTAATCTTTGTCTGTCTTTTACACTACTTTCCAGACATGCAGATGACTACCCAGGGGAAGCACAAGACCAGTTTGCTTAATTTGCAGTGGCCATTGTAAAGAGAGGTAAAACACCACATAGACATGGCCATTTGGAACACAGCTGTCCAACAAAACACATATAAGAAGCGCAACACTTACCAGCTGAAATCATGAAATGAAATGAAAAAATTAAATATTGCAACAAATGAATATTGACATTTGTACATCTGGACCATTGATCATTGTACTATATTTTTTAAATTTCAGTATCCTTGCTCTAAGCTATAGGAACATCACATTAATTTGTGCATTGGCACTAAGTGTTGCTAACATTGTTACACCATTCATTCATAGCATACTTTAAAGTTGCCTTCTAGGAAGGCATGCACAAATGATTTCATTTATTTTTTTCATTTCAACAATACTTTTCAGGTTATTTTTACACATGGGCACATGTAGAGTCTGAAAGCTGTGCAGCATTCATTTCCACATTCCACTAGACAGTGGGACAATAGCCAATCATCATCTAGGTTGTTTGTTTCCATGACTACCATCTCTTAATAATTGACCCTATTAAGAATAGTTGCAGAGTGTCACTTTGAACTGTGTAAAATTTAGACCTCTCCTGGTTTTCTGCTTAGCTTTGTGGTGCTGACACACAGTGGGGGGAGTAGGAGAGGTGCTGGCATTGGGGAACAGTGTGGTTTCTGCCTGTAGAACTGCTGTGGACCGGACTGTTGATTGCAAACAGAGGTTACATAAATGATCTTAAAACCACCCACGTAATGCAGTATGTAAGCATTACAAGTTGAATGAATCTTCTGTTTCTGTCAATGTACAATATCCACTTAACAGGATGTAAAAAAAAAAAACACATTTTAAACAACATTAACATTTAAATACACAGTTGACGGCCAATAGTGCAGCCAGTTTGCTTCTATACAGCAGCTTCACTGAAGGGGGTAAGTGTTTGTGTGTGTACTGAGGAAACAACACTGCACAATGAGTCTTTGCTGCTGCTGCTTCTTCATTGGTGGTTCCCTTCTACGTGTTACACTGTCCACCTTCATGACACTGCAACCTAGCAACCAAATCGGCAGCGTACGCTTTTACATTATGAGTGGGACACCCACTCATAATGTAAAGGCCCACACAGACTTAGTGGAGCAAAATACGAAGTTGCCCTGGTTAGACTTACTCTGAATGTATTGATTGCCCATTGACATGCTTGCCTATTGTTTCTCAATACAAGGTGCAGGGCTTAAATAATAATAATAAAATAAACAGAGAGCTGTTTAGCTGACCTTCATACAAACCGCAAAAACAGCCATTCCATTCAATGGCTTTGTAGCTAAACTTCACTAGACTGTTTGCCACAAGAGAGCCGTACAAATGAACATTGATGACTGTCTGCTAGATTGATGAGAAGTAGATTCTTTTCTCTTTGTCTTTCCCTGTGTTTCTCTCTGTCTGGGCACACAAAGAGACCATGTGCGCACGTGCACACACAAACACACACACACACACACACACACACACACACACACACACACACACACTGAAGATTCTATTAAGATTATCCTGTACGAAATGGTACAAATTGAAAAACTGAAACTTCATCTTCAGCTCCAAATAAAGTACACTATGCGAGAGGTACTCCTTTTATCCGAATGCTGAAAAGGAAGTCCTTGATTCTTTATCCTCAACAAGTCACAGAACAAATCAATTCAACAATCTCTGAATATTTGCCAACCAACTACGAATGTAGATGTCACTGGTGGATATTTCTTATAGCATCCTATAGCCCTAACATCTACCACATATTATGGATGGGGCATTAAACAAAACGGGTCTCTTTCAAAAAGTATTATACTTGGCTTAAATATTATATATTATAGTTCAGAATAAAATAGCATTGCAAGCAGTGTTGTAGTCCAATCCACAAAATGTTGAGTCTTAGTCTGAGTACCAGTCACCAAAGAAGAGTCAGAGTCGAGTTATCCAACTTCAGAGTCAAATTTTTTGAACGTATTCTCGAGTTTGATTTCTTAAATTCTCGAGTCCAAGTCCAACATGGGGGGCAACAGTGGGGGGACCTTGGTTTGAAATTAAATCTATATAATGTCTCACTTAAAACTTATGGTTGTGTATTTGATATGAGAACAAGTGAGCCTCCCTGGTAGGTCGGCTTTCATGTCTACAAAGATGAACACGTTTCATCTTTGCCTTCATTGAAACTCACAAGGGTGAAACAGCCTCATTAAACACTGCCAGGAGTTTTAGATTTAAAAGGTTTCCATGTATGTAAGTAAGTAAGTAAGTAAGTAAAGTTTATCTTTATAGCATCTTTCCCAAATAAACACAATAAAATGTAATACAATGTAACAAATTAAAATACAGCAACCTTTAAATGCAAATAGAAAACATAAAAAAACAAAAAATGTAAGAGCAAGGTTTTACCTGTTTCTTTTTCTCAACAGTGCCAAACTGTTTTTTGTGTGCCGCTCATGTTTTCTTTCCACTGCCACTTCAGGATGATTGCTTTCCCAGTCAGTTCTGTTCCAGAGTCCGCAGGCCGAGTATCAAAGCCGGCAAAGCTACGGATATTTTCTTCACTGTGCTGCACATCACACTCCCTCCCGCAAAGAAACTAAATGTCACACTACGGATTGTAAACTAGCACAGAGTACTTTGAGTATCTTTAATTACTAAAACCATCTGTTCTTAAATGCCCATTCAAATCTGTTGAGTCCTCTGTATCGTCTCATCCTTCTCTAAGCTGGTTGGGATTTTTCTTTGGCTGTAAGGCAAGGCAGCTTTATTTGTATAGCACATTTCAACAACAGGGCAATTCAACGTGCTTTAAACAAATCAGTTAAAATCCAGTTAAAAAAAAATAAAAAACGATAAAACACATGAGTAAATAGTTAAAAATAAAAACATTAAGACAAAATATTGTGATATTTGATTTTCTCCATATCGCCCAGCCGTAACCTATTATATAGCTTTTTTTGTATTTTGTGATTCTACTAGAACATGTTTATGTCCTGATGTTGAACAGGTTACTACTGTACAGCATAAAAAGTACTAAAAATTCTCCAAAACCAAAAAAACAAATTCTCCTCCAACCGGTCACACCTGTGATTCTTTCGTTCTTTGTCCTCCTCCTACTCTGCACCTGTTTCATACCCATCTTTAACAAGCATAGCATTCTATCCTGTGGCCAGTCCTGAGCTGTGGAGGGTTGTGGTCCAGGCGATCACAGCTGCTTCTCATAACCTTGATCTCCAGTCCAACTAACAATTAACAAAACGGCAAATCCGCCACACTGTACAAATAATAACTGTTAAAACATGCATCACTTCTACCAATAATACCAAATGCAAAATACACACAGCTAAAAATCAAACTGGGCAATCAATCAAAACATGCAAAGTTAGGGTCAAAATGAAAAGAAAATCCTATTCTAACATTTGCATGCTTTGATGTTCAGAAAACACTTTCTTTTTCTCATACTAACAATGGCTGTTGCACCTGTATTCACCCTCTGTCTGAGACACTCTGTTGGAGCTCCTGTCTCTTTGTTGATTCACGCCGGTGCCTGAGACTGACTGCAATATATCACCAATAAAGGCTTCTAAACCAAATACTACACAACCGGACATGTTTTAGCAATAATGTGACCCGAAATTGGGGAGAATTACAAACATTGGCCGCCAAGATTACAGCTATGAAAGGGATGATGTATTGTAGAACGAGACGGTTGTTATAGCGAATACAACCCCGATGGATAGCGGGCTATCGGCTGCTCCAATTTCCATTAAACTGTAAATTTCCGTTGCATGTGTAGTAAGACACGGCAAACGGCTTCTTTAGTAATTATTATGTTGGCATTTATGTCCTCATTTATCTTGTTTCCTTTTTGCTCAGCCGCTGCATGCTGACACACCTGTAAGTTAACATTAAACATGTTGCCATGTAGCGTCGCTGTGTCCACGTTTGGATACCAATCGCTGCTATTGGCCCTATTCGGACACTTCCGACCTGAAGCACTTTCCAGTCTTCTCGCGGTTTCTGATCATCACCAAAATGTTAGCAGAATTTATCTATACCCATCTAAAAATCTACATATGAATTTTCCTATATGTACATGGATATTTAGATGTCTGGTTAGTATATGAAAGTGACTTTGATGAGGGAAAGAGTAAGAACGCTCTGACGACGATCTTTCGCTTTTAATAAGTTTCTATTTTTACCCAACAATTCAAAGTTTTATTATAGTCATAGTCATTTATCATAGTATTATGAAGGACGGAGGTAAGATCCGGAAGCTGTGACAGATTTGGTGGGACTTTACCTGTCTATAGAGTGATAGCGTACTTTAGCCGGCTCTTGTAAGGTAAAAGCTAAAGTAAACAGTTAAAAATTTATACCGTTAGAAATGTAAGAAGTCAGTCTTCAGTTTTATACGATTAAATTAATTGAAAACGATAATAAATCTTTTATATTCGTACTTGAATAGATATTTTGATAGAACGTTAGCCAATAAGTGTCCGAATGTGGACAGAGTGACGCTAGCTAAGCTAACTAATTAGCATTGTCCAAACGGCTGTTACTGCGTAGGAATCATAGACGATATATAAAGATGTTGCGATAGAATTAGAAGACAGAAGTTGATCCATGTGTCCCCACTTTTTGCAACAACTGATACATTATTCAGATTTCTTTCAGTTGTCCTCCAGAGTGAACAGAACTGCATCTATGGCAACAGTGTACTTAGCCACGGTCTGTTATCAAGAAAATAATAGACCGCATTCTACATTCGAATTCAACAAAGCCACGTGATCCGGTCCCCGACGCGGTCAACCTGTCTGGGTTGTATTCACTAGCAGCACTTTCTACAGTCAAAAATGATAGATAAAGGCTTCAGGAGGAGCGTGACCCAAAATTGCGGAGAAATTACCAACATTGGATGCCAAAAATCACAGATAAAAGGCTTCTACACCAAATACTACATAAACAGAAAGGTTTCAGGAGGAATGACCAAAATTATAGGTTACAGCTATCTGGTGTTAGTATGCAGCTGTTGTTCCAGTGTAGAAGTGGACACTTATAGAATATAGCAGCACTTTCTACCATCAAAAATAGATGAAAGAATAGAGAAAGGCTAACCCTTAACCAAACAATACATGACCGGAAATGTTTCGTGAGTATTGTGACTTGTATTTTGGGAGAATTTAACAACATTGGCAGCCAAGATGAGATATTTTACTGCCGTCAACATACAGCTACATGTGACAATGTTAACACCGCAGTAGCCTAAAACCTTGGAGCAGAGGACTAATCATAGAAGACCCGCTTGGAGTTGCAGAACACTTAGCCGAGAGTAGAAAAAACTGTTGAAACTGGAGTATTCACAACAGTTGGAAATTGGAATATTTTAGCTCACAGGGATTTCTCTGAAATACATTAACCTCCATATTTGAGTTGGCTTGGCTTTGTTTTTTTGCCATGTATAACAAGAAAATCCAACATTATGATATACTGTAGATGTGACAGAAAATATGGAAAACCATTGCATTGCCAGACCTATCTTTGCAGCGCTGTGTCAGTGTACACAGTATCTATTCTCGGATAGGGGAGAAAAATGCTCTGTCTTGTATTTCCTCAAACCACTCACAACCGTCCTGGGTGGCGCTAAGCCACAATAGTAGATAGCAAGAGGGGAGGAACCCGGGCGGATGTCATGCCTTATCCCAGCAATTTACATCCCGGAGCCAGATTACTACAGTACACTAGTAACTTAGGATTTTGATTGTTTCACTGCATCTATTTGTCTTTTTTGTGGTCCGCACTGCAGGACATTTTTTAAACAATTGATTGCAAATGGAGATATTGCATCCCATCTGTTGCCAGTGAGTTTAAAGAGTGATCTCTTGTAGTTGTGACAGGGTTACCTTTTATTTTCTCCCAAAAATCTGAAGAAGGCCATGAAAGAGGCCCTTCTTGTCTTGGTATCGATCCCCTCAGACAGGGGCTGAGGATGCAAACATAAATTGCAATGTCTGTGTTCTGACAAGCTGCTTCCTTCTGGAGTCACCACAGCAACCTTAACCAGAATCCCGAAGCAGAACTAAAAAGTAATTCTCAAGGGAGAGGTGTCAGAATCAACACTCCTCCAGGTAAGACATGTTCTAACTTGCAACCATCTCCTGCACAGTTCTCCTTGGTTTCAGCCACCTTAGCCTAATCAAGAGGCTTAGTCCTGTGTGCTTCTCAAGGAGGATGTTCATTATCTGGAGTCTCAGACATTTTCTTCTGTGACCGTGATGCGGAGAAAGATGTTGAGAACACCTCTCAAACCTCTACCAATAACTCTCAGGGAATCGGTTGTTATTTCTTATGATATAATAGTTTGCAGACCAGTATAATGTCCTTTAAAACAACTATTTAGCATGTTTGGACTAGGGTTGGGAACCACCAGAGGCCCCAACATACGGTATTATGAAGATACTGATGCCACAATATTATTTTATTGCTATTTAGAAAAATATTGCTATATTCACATTTTTTATTTAAAAAGATATATTTCTCACTATAACAAAAATTCAACTTCACCATCTAGTGAATTGAAAAAGCACTTTTCTAGTACCAAAAAGTATGGCGCTGACTGAAATAACAAAGATCTTAAAAAAGCGACTCTAATAATATTGGAAGCTCTTTACAAGATGATCAAAGACCTGTCCCAGGCAGTGCAAGCACCAAGGGTCTGGCTGACTGGTTGTGGTAGAAGTGTACTGGAACATGCTAGAAGGAGTTATGTTGTGTGTGTCATTTCCCTGCAGCTACGGCAGCATTGGAATATACTGTAAATCAGTTTGAGATGTGTACTGATTCAACAATTCCAAAAGGTGTTTGGATCTTTTAAAGATTGGGCTTGTGGCAAATTTGCCGGCGATCACTGAGATGTGTATCCCTAGATTTGCTTTAAGAAATTCCATTATATACTAATTTGAGCATGCACTGAAATGATTTTTGGCTGTGTATCAGTCAGTGCTGTGTATTGATGAAACATCACTGGGCATGAAGAGTGTGTCTTATTATGATAATGTGACCTTATCTGCTTGACTGACCTCTGTTTATAATGTTGAATAATTGATACGCATGCTCACAATTCATGTCAAATCTAACATGCACCGTTTAGTCTAGTTAAGGAAAAGATTAGGCCTGAAGCTCAGCTTGTATTTGTAAACTGATTTACAACAATTGACATCCCATCCTTAGCTGTGCATCGGTTTAGATTACATGTCTCCTAGATTATGCAACAGTTTTCTTTGTTTGTTAAACCTTTGGCATCAAACTCTGCTTTTAACATCGTATAAGTAAGTAAGTAAAGAACTTTACATCACAATCGTAGTATTGTAAATCGCAAAATTACTTTTGCACTGTGCAGCCCTATTTAAGGCTAAACTTTTAGTTAAGAGATAACTTTATTGTGATCACTTTAGCAATTTTCTGCTCCGAGGATCAGAGACCAAAGCTGTGGCATCCCCTACTGGTGCCATCCGAACGAGGACACTAAAGTCAGTTTGAGAGGAAATGTAAATGTAGCAGCCTTGCTGTTAGCTTAGCCTTCTGTTAACCCTAGCTTACGGCTGTGGCTAATTCAAGTTTGAATTTCTGTAGGTAGGTAGAGCCTGGAATCACAGAATGTCATCTCAAAGGGCTTTAAAAAGACAACAGGATGGACATTCTCATAAAATGATCGGTAAAAATCGGTATCGTGATAAAAATAATGATTAGTACTTTTCAGGGCTGGACTATGGTAAAAAAAAAAGTAGCTCTGGATGTTTGAGACCTAGACCAACCCACCCCAGTCGGACAGACACCAACTGTCCTTGCAGTCACCTTCAACACATGAACATACGAGAAGGGTTTAAAATTAGCACTCGCCAAATGCTGGTAAAATATGGTTTTACCAGCATTTGGCGAGTGCTCACCGCCCATTTTGACTCACCAGCCCATAAAATGTAGCATTTTAACATTCACCAACCATTTCGCTGGTGGACAAAAAGTTAATGTCAAACCCTGCATACCAGCCTCTAATACTGAGTGTTAGGCTAAGTCAGGGAGTATGATGATGTACTCACTGAGTCAAAACAGCTGCCTGGCTCGTGATTGACACATAGTCAGGCATCAAAATAATTCAATATAATTGAAAATAATCTCAAAATGGGGTGTCATCAAAAAATACAGAGCTTTCAAGCCGTAGAGTGGCATTTATTTTGCAGCAAAAACTAAATAACAAAATACTTATACCCAAGAAACGCTCATTGGTTCCTCTGGAGAGTTTTAACCACAATCTTTTTCCTAAACTTGTCGTTTTGGTGCCTAAACTTAACGGTCATCGCCGCATGACACTCACTTTTTCTGGCTAAACTCCACCACCATGGCCCCTAAAAGCACCGTCATCTGGCGGTGCCGGCTCACAGTCGCCTATTGGCGGCTAACAACTGTCGCTGGTAGCCGGCGTCCCAGAGCTCTGTAGCTGCTTAACACAACCAGCAAGTGCTGCTCGGATTATATCGTTCAATAGCACCATGTGTTCACGTTACTGCAGTCTACGTTTACTTTTAAAATACTTATATTTTAGGTATATAATATACTGTTTGGTCCATTAATAAAGTAGCATCAATCACTTTGGGGGGGAGGGGGGGTACATTTTGTTCTCCTTGAGGATAAAAATAATTCAGTACATGAAAAAACAGTATATTAAAGATTTCATTTTAATAATAGCTTGTTTTCAGTTTGATATTTTTGCTCGGTGTTTGCATTTATTTCACTCTTCCTGGTTCAAATAAAGTAATGTGTGGACAACTTAGCCGTAACTTGTCTTTTTGGGACAATATGAATTGATGGAACAGTCCTGTCTGTAAATCCATCAAAGACAACATGGTGAGTGACACAACACCCAGCTAGTGATTTGTAATGTCTTTAATGTAATGATTGCAGAACTTAAATAAGCTTTGATATCATAATATGATGTTTGCTGCAGTTTAAGATGTCTTAAATGTCAAGTCATGATTAATTTAATTTTCAGTCAATTAGAAGGGACTTTAGAAGGAGCAAAGGTAGTTTAAGGTTTTGCAGTCACTTTTGTCCTTTTTTAACAGTAAGTGCAAAAATTAGTAGGACTAATTTCTTTCTCTGTTACTTTGGCAATTAAAAATGAACCCTGAGAGACTGAAGAGATGTGGCTTGAAATAATGACAAAACTTGGAGACAGTGGTGTTCTTAGTCATTCAGGCTAGCTGTGGATCCCAGCTGCTGCCTTCAGTTTCAGCCATCAAATTAGGGTGTGATTTTTGACTTTGAAAACCTAATAAATGTAATCATCGACCTAGTAGGATAGAAAAGCAGCAGGACTCTGCTTCTCATCGTCCTTATTAAAAACCACTGCTATGCTGATCTAGTGGAGCAACACGCCACTCAGAGCCAAAGCCGACTTATCACATAATCTACAGTAACAAATATGACAAAGGCAAGGTACTTCACACATCATCAAAGAGCTGGCTTGCCCTGGAAATCTATGCACAAATGAACTATGGTGACCAACACTTTCAGTTCAATAATATGGATATGCATTCAGGGAAAGAAATTGCCAGCCGTGTAAAGTGAATAAATTGTCCAACAAATTGTTTTGCAAAAATATAGTTCAACATTTTGTAAAAATTGCTCTTCTATTTATTTGCAGAGGAGCGATTAGCTTTGGTAAGCAAAAAGACTGGAAAACGGGGAACCGGCTATCTTAGGTCACTCCAAAGTTGAGAAATACTGCCAATACTTTCCAATACAAAAGCTCACTAATGAACACAATGGCCCTCATTTATCAACCTAACGGAGAAACCAGAAGCAGGAATCCTCCTACAACAGGCTTCACGTGGGATTCATGAAACGTTCGTATCACACCAATCAGAGCGTGAGAATGGTCGTGCATTGATAAATGCAGCAGCTGGAAACACTCGTAATTTAAATGTCACGCACCCCAATATATTCTCTGTTTGAGGCCTTGTCCCTGCAATTTAAAACAGTAATCCGAGAGACGTAATCCAGCACAGAAGCGGCACTTTTCAGAGGTGGAGATTGAAATCTTGACATCTCAGTTTAATTTGCAGTTTTTAGGCTGCCCATTTGCCAGCCTAAAAACTGGTATTAGGCTATAGGAAGGATGCGGAATAGATAGAGATCACTAATACGATCAACAGTGTTGACGCATTTAATCAGACTCCTGCTGAAGTTTATTTAATTTATACATCCTTGACATATCTATACTGCTAATAGTAATAAACAGGCTTATATTGCAATCTCCTAGGCCAACATGTAGGTGTATCTACATTTAAATAAACACACGGTAGCCGATCAGCGATCGGTCAGTTATATGCTTCTATGCTCCTCATATCTGGAATAAACTCCCAGAAACCTGTAGATCCGCTGCTACTCTCAGTTCTTTTAAATCAAGGCTGAAGACCTTCCTTTTTGATGCTGCCTTTCTTTAAATTAATGCTCATTTCTTTCTTATGCTGCACTGTAACTTTTATTCTGGTGTTTTATGTGTCCTAATGTTTCTATTTTGTTTTCAACTGTATATTCATGTGTCTTATTGATTTTTAATGCTTATGACTTTTAACTGTTTGTACTTGTGTTTTATCTGTTTTAATGATTTTGTGTAAAGCACTTTGAATTGCCCTGTTGCTGAAATGTGCTATACAAATAAAGCTGCCTTGCCTTGCCTTGCCTATATCCTGGAGGCTCATGGACACAGAGTGTTTGCCAGGCAACCAGCGAAGTAAATGTCCCAATAAATCTGAATAATCCATTGACCTTTCTGTCAACCATGTACCTATGAATGCTGTTCAAAATAAAGGGTGCATCGTTTTTGCAAGAGGAGTCATTTCAAATGTCATGTTTACTTAATTTCCTTAGTCGACTGACAGACAACCAATCAACAATTGCGATCCATTAATTGTATCCTAAGTCATCAGTAAGTCATTTATCGAGCAAAAATGCCAAACAGTTGCTAGTTCCAGCTTTTAGTTCCAGTCTTAATGTAAATCGCATATCTTTTTTGGACTGTTGCCCCCCTTAAAAAAAAGGTTATTGCAAGATATTACCTCAAGCTCTGGTACATTGTGATGGCCAGTTCGTTTTAACTACTTTCTGACATCTAACAAACTAGTAAGCAATTAATATAATATTAATAATGCAACTGAAAAGTAATGAATAAGTCATTGAATAATTAATCGATACACAGTATAATCGTTAGTTGCAGCCAAATTTGATTAATTAATTATTTGATTGATGTGAATCATTAAAAAGGGATGACAACCGAAATCTCAGGTGGCAGATGTCTGAGCAAATCCAACCATGACTTTCTGCATGGTTGAATTAGTCTAGTAATTTTTGAATTAGCTTTTTTTATTGCAGCCCTTCCACTCTTACTTAAGTTATTCACTTCCTAGGTTTTCTACAGGAATCTCATATGCCATGCAGTGTTCAATCAAAAGGTAAAAGAGTGGGAATATTAATAAATGTAGCACGAGGGTGTTGGCATTGGTCCCACCATGTCGGGTGGCTGCACAGTATTGTGAGCTACTGGTAGAGATGCTCTTATTTCTGCCTCTTGAACAGAGTTATCTCCCTGTTGAATGTTGCTGGGAAATAGGGAGTCTAGAAAGAAGCCTTTGCTCTTTGATGAGCGATTGACACAAACTGTTGTTTCAGGTGTTTGATGTTTCAGAGAGCTAAAAAAATGTTATTTAATCAAACGTGTTGTAGCTGAACTGAAAATATACAGTGGGTACGGAAAGTATTCAGACCCCTTTAAATTTTTCACTCTTTGTTTCATTGCAGCCATTTTCCA
>NC_048422.1:7011022-7032096 GCF_013103735.1 Etheostoma cragini
TTTTGGAAAAAGGCTGCAATGAAACAAAGAGTGAAAAATTTAAAGGGGTCTGAATACTTTCCGTACCCACTGTAGTTATGTTATCTCACGGCCACGAACAATGGAAAATGTGTTTTAAGTCTGGATTCTGCATAAAAAATCAAAACCTCTCTCATTCTTGTCTTCTTTAGCGTTCTGGTGCTTCCATGACTATTTTCAGACAGTAATGGCTTACATCAGCGGGGGTGAGGTAACAAAGAATGATGGCTGCCCAGTTGAGACATCTAACATTTCTTATGCACAGTACAAGATTGCATTGTCCTAGATATGACAAGAAGTTTTCACCACTGACTAAAACTTGATTCAGCAACAGAAACATGAACAGATCCTTAGGCTAATTACATTAAAACTACAGAGCATTGGATTATTTGATGCCAACTTTAATTCTGAATGTAGATGTCATGAGAGAAAGCCCCCATTCTTGACATTTTCGCAGCCAATGAGCTTTTTTGAATTTTAAAATTCCATGAGGAACTGAAGCATGCAGAAAATGAATGGCTACATGCAGCAAATTCACACTTCACAAGATGATTTGATCATATACACACCTACAGGGGGTGGACTTTAAAGGATATCTCTGCAAAAGTAATGCAAATTCATCGTCCCAATCCTGTTTAGTATCCACCCACATATTAGGAAATGGCAAGTTAAGGACAAGGTTAGCACATGTGAATGTAGGCAATGACAGCAGTTTTTACAAAAACACTTTTTAAGGAGTTTTTTATGTGGAGACACAAAACAGTTGAGTTTTTGTTGAATTGCCCGAATTATATAATAGCTATATGGATAGAATCAAACAGACGACTATCCAAGCTATTTGTTTTGGGCTAAATAATGTCCATGTCAAATCCAGGCATTCACCTAAATCCCCAAGAAAATACAAACATATTTTCATGCTAAAGGATTCTAGCCAGATACTGTTGGAGGTGTTTGTTCAGATTTTGAGCTACCCACCTGTGTGATATGTGAACCATCCAAATGCAGGAGAGTTGGAATGTAATAAATTGTGTGGCGCTCACACTACTGAACATCTTTTTTTTGAAACAGTGTCCTTTTTTTCAATGCTGTGAAACCAGAAATAGAAATACCCACTCACCTCAATATGTCTACAGAGTCCAAGAACATGTTAAAGTGTCCATATTATGATTTGGGGTCATATTTTGTGTCTCTGGTGCTTCCACGCGCATACAAACGTTTTGAGTGAGACACAGGTTTCTGAATGTCCTCTGCCTTCAGTCTCCGGGTAAGCTGTTCAAAATCTGCACAGCTTCCTATGTCACTAGCCGAGACGAGGTAGCTAACCGTAGCACATGCTAGCGCTAGCATGCTAGCTAGTTCTCAATGGCAAAACACTGCTACAACACACACTAGTTTACCATAATCTGCAAAAGAACTACTTTCATGCCCCTGTTCTGCTGGTGTTCCACAAGTGCGCCTCGTTTAGAAGAAGTCTCTCAGCTAATCCTGCCTTGTACTGATCAAAATTGGAAAAAAAGTTATTTGGCTGATGCAAGGCTTAAAGTATTCCGGCACCGTGCCAGATCTCCAGCATGCAGCCGTGATACATTTGGGAACTTGGGAAGGTTTTCCTTGCCTCTGTCGACTAGTGCTTGCTCTTGGTGGGAACTTTTGGGTTTTGGTAAATAACATCACAGAGTATGGTCTAGACCTGCTCTTTTATGAAAAGCGCAGTGAGATAACTGTTGTTGGGATTTGGCACTATATAAATAAAATTGAACTGAATGAAATTGCGTTTATATTTTCGAGTCAACTGATTTCACCTACCAATCCTATGAGAGGAACACAACTCTTAGTAACGCAGATTTTAAAGTTTAAAGTGGTGGCGGATTTCTGGGCTATGACTGTTTTAGAAAAATGGCGCCTCAAGTTGAGCACCCGGCTGCAGTGTAACTTTAAGGAAGATACTCACTGTACAGCAGCAGCGGTAAGAAAGTGCGTGCTAGTCAATAGATGTTAGTCACAAAGCTTGTACTGTGCCCTCTATGTTATAAATATGCTACCGGTATTATTTTGTTTTCACTTCAAGCCCTGCTGATGTGATCTTACCTAGTTAATGCGCATGTGCAACTCCCAACACAGATAGTAAAGAAGTGAGATGTCTCACTCTGTAGCAAAAACAGAGACCCAAACACAGGGGGGAAAGAGGATCTGCAGCAATGTGCGGTACAACAAATATATGGTGTTTGCAATTAAAATGACACCATGTAAACCTTTTCTGGTACAACCTCAAAATAAAATTATGAACCTGAAACATATCATAATATGGGCGCATTAATTCAAAAAGTGACGAAGGAGAGGAGGACACATTTCAAGGTTGTTATAGAGCCACAAAGTCTGCAGAGGGGATCACCTAGCAAAACGATCTATTCTGCGTCATCCGACGGATTTCAGCACACATCAGATCCATTCACTGGCCACACATCATTCATCTAAACACACTGCCCACATAAAGATGACACAGAGCTGGATTGAAATTGGCAAAGTGTCTCTTTAACTACGTAGTCATTTAACCCAAACAGTGTTTCCCTAACCAAGTTGTTTGGGTCTAAACCTAACCAAACCTCATACACAGCTCTATGACAACCTCACAGTTCTTCTTCTTTTGCCGCCAAAAGAAGAGTTACAATTGCTGAATTTGTTGGGAGGATGGTCTCACATGGCTTCATAGCACAGTTTTTTCTCACAGAACCCATGTGTAGCACAAAAAACTCTCCCTTAACCTGCCTTGCCGGCTCCACTGAGGGGTATCACCTGTCCTTTTCCCTGTGTTAGCACTGTTCCCCCTTCTGGGGCCTTCCTCCTATTCATTCTGTATTTACCTGACATCTCTTTGCTGACAGCGAATCAAGGCCCCATCTGTAAAGGATGAGTAGGAGGAAGGGACGGGGAACGATCCCCATAGCGCTGCTGATTTACAGCCCTGCGTCCTTGTGACTGGCTCCAGGTGACTGGGCCAACGTCAAACATCCATCGGGCAGCTGCCTGTACTTGTTACATTAATTTCCGGGCTCTTGTCACTCCTTCTCTCAAGTGTCTTTTCTGACTGAGCTACAAAACATGTTGCGATTTGTTTTGTATAGATCTCGTACATCATGAACATGACAAAAAAAGAGAAAACAAAAAGAGAAACAAAAAGACAAAAAATATTAATTTATTGAATTAATCAAATTTGAGCATGTCTGTCAGCGACTTGTTGACATTTACATTGTTAGTTAATTTCCTATCCTGGCCTGGGACCCACATTCATACGGATTGATAAAGGACTTACTGGACTTGAACTTATCATTGCACTTACAATAACGAGCGTAGCGTTCCTCAATTTAGATCCTCTTGTACGTCTCATCTGTGTTTTTTCCTGCATCCTGTGTGTGTGTGTGTGTGTGTGTGTGTGTGTGTGTGTGTGTGTGTGTGTGTCAGTCAAGCAGCAGCCCTGCTCGCTGCAGAGAGCCGACAGGACTGAAACAGCAGCCGCTTCAGAGACTTCCGAGTGAAAATTGTTACAGAGTACATTGATGTTAAAATGTATACAGGTCAGCAGGACTGTCTTTCACTGTACGTTCTGTTGGTAAATGTGAGATGTTCGACTCACACACGTCTCGGTAAACAAGGAAATTAATATGGCGATGTATGTGTGACGTCAACCCTGCATGGTCATTGGCTCTCAGAGTCACACACTGTTACAAAGTCTGGCACGTGGGACTGCTGGGATTGGTTGAAGTCGTGGGAAATTGCGGTTATTGGTCAAATTTGCGGAAAAGTTGCGGTGATTGGGACTGACTAACTCCGAGTTTTCACTAAGTCTGCTTTCTAATACGGACCCCAGAAGGAGTTTCTGTTGCTCAGCTTGTTAGGAGAAATCCATCCAGCAATATAGAAGTGCTGTTGTTAGTAGGTGACTGGCAATAAGATACTGAACAGGTCTGACAGTTAAAGCAGCTCTCACGCATCACAAATTATTGTGATATTGTCAGTTTGACCACATGAAGTCAGATACTGCCGCTGTTTCACCCGCAGCAGGAACAAACAACTAGGTTGAAAGGTAGCTATCTCTGTGGCTTGGTTTGTATTTTCATCTTTTCTTTTCTTTTCGGCTTTTATGCCTTTCTGTCACACATGCACTCTGCTTTTGATAATTAGCCGAAGAGATTGAAGTCACATGAACGGCATATTTCATTTTCCATAGAGTCCAAGTGGAAGTTTAGATAAAACCACAGTTGTGTGCACATAGTCAGCTCCTCCAGGATTTTGCGATGTTGCGCGCACACACACAAACACACACGGGGGATACAGGAAAAAACTAAGATTGAAGAAAACTTTGCTCGTTATTGTAAGTGCAATTAAGTTAAAGTTCAATAATCAATGTCAAACTGTATGAATGTGTGTCCCAGGCCAGAAATGAACTAACAATGTAAAGATAAACAAGCCACTGACACATTTGATTCATTCAATATATTTAATATTTTGTGCACAAGCCATTTTTATATTATACCAGCATTTGCAGCATCCTGAGTTTTTAGGCGTCTGAGTCTTTCTTTAGGAGTAGTGGAGTCCACCATTTGAGGATATGCCTCGAGTGACACACATTAGGGACAGAGGGTAATCACAGTTGCTCTCCGTGACAGCTCGTTTGACAAAGCTTAAGCCAAGTGTCGTAAAGTAGTCTGACATTTCAAACGCTGGCCTGCCAACACAGCAGAGCTGGGAAAGTAAGTAACTAAGGTTAGATAGGGTAAGAAGAGGAGTCATTTTCCAGGATGTACCAACGCACTGGAATTCAACTCTCAAAATGATACATTAGTTCAAACACAGCAAAGACCCACTGAGGGTACCACTGGTGCAGCAGAAGAACAACTTAGCCATGCTAACCTCAGCTGAGTGCTACAGGCTGGCAAAGTTGGAAACACTGTTGGAGCCATGCAGGTAAGGATGATTTCTCTATCCTGTCAAAAGTTCAGACAAATTCAAACAATTAACATGTACTGTAATGTATATAAGAAATAATGTGGCCGCCCCCTTAATGGGTGTTGGTCTTTTGTGTCTGTAGGTATGTCACTGAGTTCTCTGCGGGGACAAATATGGGTCATGTTCTGTGGTGCTGCCTGCCCTCTGCCCCCTCCTGCGTATGATAGATGTCTCAGATATTGAGCCTGCATATAAAGTGTGTTTCAAGGCTGCTTTCACAGAGGACCTCAGCAGACGCAAGGAAAACACAAACCTGTCATGGCAAAAATGATGCTGAAGGACAGAGAGCCTGCATCACAGCCCTCCAGAGAGGAAATGAAACCACTGCCGCCAAAGAAGAAGATGGCCTTTCTACTGATGGGGTCACGGTCTGAAGGTGAGGCGTCGTCCTAGAGACAAAACTCAAGACTGGTTTAATACAAATACCAGTGTCCACTACAACAAACTGCAAACAATTTACAGGCAAGCTGTTACTTTGCATCTGTTCTTGATGTGGTTGTCTGCAAACCGAGTATGCATCATAGATGTGTGAAATTCCAAGCACTCCTTGAAAATTTTTTACTCGGCTAATTAAAATATTCTAATCTAATTCAGAAATCCTCAAAACGGAGGTGGAAGACTGATAAAACTCGTGAATTTTGTAAAACTCACACATATTTGTTTTATCTCTCTCCAAAAATACAAGTGCATACTATTTTTACTTCCATTATAGCTTGCGGATATCCAGACAGGACTGGGTCTTGCGCGCGCTAGTCATTGTCCACAGTATGATTAACTTGAGACACTAAAATGGACTAAATTGATCTCAATGCGGACTGTTTTTACCTGCATGCAACCAAAGTCTGGTCAAACGTGATTGGTCAGTTCTGCTCGGACTACTAACGGAAACATAACTCTTCCGATACCAAAGTCTTGTCCCATTGCCTACAGACATCGGCATTCATGCCGATATCTGTAGATTGCCGATATCTGTAGATTAATCTCTGTAAGAGATTAATCATAATAAATCACAGCCTATTATTGTGATTAAAGTGATTACCTTTATTTATTAACAGCACATAAAAGACAAGACTCTCCCGGCAAGTGTTTTTTCTTTCAAGAGTATATACAGTACGATGATCTTCTACGACATGATTTGAATTTTTAATCACTCTCCCCTTTGGTAAGTAGCCTAAGCTGGCCGCCATGTAGCAGAAGATTTTATGAAATTAATGATATCCAAAGGTTCACTACAATACAGTAGGTGTTGAATATAACACTCATTTGTGATTGTTGAGCTTTGGCTTCAATATGCTGCTAAAACAGCATTGAAATTTACATTTTATTCTCAACAAAAATCTTTGAAGAGAGTTAATTGTCTGTACTTGTTCATTTTGAACTTCATACTTTCAATGTCATACCATCATAAAACTTTCACTAAGTCACTAAATAGTGTGACAATGCTAACCCAGATGTCGAGTCAGACTGGAGCTATTTCTTATAATGGGCACATTTTTATAATAGATTGTATTTTTTCATCTCTATTATCTGAATCATTTGAAGTAAGTACCAACTGGGAGACTAAACACCACTCTAGCAATAAATCTCACAATATACCGTGATTACAGTAGGGTGGGGGTGCGGGTTGGGGGGACTAAATCAAATATTTGAAAGTGTTATGGACTGTGGGTATAACTTTATCTAAGGACTAGGACTTTTGTTATTGCCAGAAAAACGTAATTTACAGCGATTTTAATCATAGAAAACTCTAAAACATATTAGCGCTTGAAATAATAACCATTTTCTCTGTGGTTTGGACATTGACAGGCTCTAATGATAGAGTATTTAAAATGCTTTCAGACCGTATGAATAAAACATGTCTTGGACAGCCTGTCCAAAGGTGTCCTTGCAGTAACAGACTCTCGCATTTAGCCTTTCCATCCGCAATAATTATGCAACAAGAGGTGGGATCAGCAGGCTACCCACTCATGCTGTAATGATGACCACATAGAGCCCTCAGCGTCTCCTCTACCACACCTGCATAATGGGATTACAGAGGAAAGGCATGGTGAAGGGGGGGACATCCGCATTGGGTTGTGTGTGTTGGTGTTGATGGAGACGGAAACATAGCAGAGCCACACACACACACACACACACACACACACACACACACACACAGAAAAACAAAAAACAAATCTCACATTTGACCAAATGTGCCTGCAGCTGTCAAACACTGCATTTAATGCTTTCTCCCTCTCCTTTTCATTCTCCCAGTTGCGCGCGCCTGCACGTCCCCCACGCAGGCGCGCGCGTGCACACAGTGAGACCAACGCTCGCCAATGCACTGCACAGGAGCCCCTGACAGTGCCCGTGCATGCTGCCTGGCGTCTCTGCCGCTCCGCTGGATGTTTGCGCAGAGGACACCTGCCTCCGCCGCTGCAACACCCACCTCGTTTCCACCTCCTAACTTTTGCAACGTGTTACTGTTTTTTTTGTTGTTGCTGTCGCGTGCTTCTGTTCCAAGATTATGTTTCTATCGGATGAAAAAACGCTGTAGAGCCCGGGCGTTTGACTTCCAACTTGGCACTTGGATGGATATGTGTGACAGGTCTGGAAAGTTGCCCTGCGTTAGGGAGCATGGGCGCAAACTTTAAGAGTTTTTTTTTAATATTTATATAATAGGGAGACAGTTAGTTTATAATGAAGGCAGGTGAGTCGCCCCTCGCGTGAGAGGAACTACTCCGGGGCTCTCCAGGTACTGGGAACGGAAAGGACGACACGGACAAAGTCGTGATCTGTGCGGCGGATTGCGCCACGGAGGACGAAGGGAACGTACCGATGAGACAACATGGGTAAGTAAGTGGAGGATTGTCTCGTTCTGAAACGAGTGGCTCCAGAGAAGGAAGAACCACGGGAGCCTTAGGCTAGTTGTGCGCACTTGTGGTGCTGGTAACAGTATGGGTTGATCTCCTCTGGCGCATCTGCGAGAGGGGGGATGATCCCAAAATTCCCACAAATATTTTCTCGGCTTATTCCCGCACATCTCCAGTTTTTCCAGAGCTGTGGGCTATAGGCTACTTTTTCTCTATTTTTCTGAAAATATTCCCTGAGATTTTCTTTTTTTTTTTGCGTTGAAGACCAACCTCCCTACTGGAAGCTTTTCCTTCTTATCGTCTCTCTTAAAAAACAAATAGCCATCTGCAGGCGGGAATGCATCTCAGAATGAAGGGGAGGAGGGAGACAGTAATGCTCACCTTTATCATGGGGAAGTGAAAATCTGGATCAGTCGACGTGGGTGCCAGTGCTCTATAAGTTGAAGCTGAATAACAGCTCATTATCTTATCAGATGACGCCCATTGCTGTTAAAGCTGGAATGACAAGTTTCCCCCACATTCCCGATCTGACCTTAAATGGCCGAAACGGCCCCCAACCCTCCCATCAGCTGCATCTTGTGTTTCCCTTCAAAGCTTTAACATGTTTTGAGTTCTCCTACCTCTTCCTGACAGCTCTGGGCTCCTACAATCTCATCCCACACTGCCTATCACCTCCTCCATTTTACTGACTGTGGGTGCTCCAAAGCGGAATTCACCGGCTCAGCCTCACAAACCCACACTTCTCTTTAGTGTTTCCGCGCCTTCGCAGCTCCTGTCTTTGTGTGTGCTTGTGTGCGCGTGCGTGTGCACATTATTGGACTGAAATGCGATGACACGGTGTTGACTTCCAAGCCTTCGCAGCGGCTCTCGTCAACATGTCTCACGGTGCCTCGTGTCCTTTAATCCAGTGCAATTTTAGTTTTGGAATATATCTCGGTGAAGGACGATTATTCATCCGATAGAACGTGCACGGGCACGCGCACACACTTGTTTGATTGGCGGTTAGGTGCGGAGAGAAAGAGAGAGAGAGACTTTCTGAAAGTGCACTACTGTGATCGGCTTCGTTTGACTCCAAAGAGCTCGAGAAGCCGACGCAGGCTGGAGAGATGCACGCTGCCCACACATCTGTGCACAAATGTGACTCTTACCCAAGTAATGAGCAGCTCAGTGCAACTAATGAGCACACCGTTTTAATTATGTCACCACAATTAATATCAGCCAATCATAAGGGGCTGCATTTGTAAGAATACGAACACTTCTGACTGAAGCTCTCTTACAGCACCAATATTTATCCATTCCTTGTTTTCTACAGATTAAATGGGAGAGCAAAGTTTATACGCCCCCCCCCCCCCTTCCTAATTTGACAATACAACATGTCATTGGTCATCTGCATAGAAAGGGCAGAACGTTTTGGCCAGCAGCTAATCAACAACTGTTATCACTGGCTAAGGGTGAATAATGGCACACACACACACATTCATTTAAACCTGTATCAACAATTCCCAACCCAGTATTCAATTTACAGTGAAATAAAACCAAGAAAAGCAGCAAATCTTCACATTTACAAAGCTGGAAGTACAATTTTGTTTTGCCGTTTGTGCTTGAGAAGAAACTCGAGGGCACCTGGGTGCCTCACCTGGTGGAGCACCCACCCATGTGTACAGGTTTGCTCCTCCTATAATAATCTTTATTAAAAAAAAGATTATTATAAAATTGCTGCCAACGCATATTTATTGATAGGCAATCCATTTAATGGACTCCTCATTTAAAAACTAACTATGTACAATGTAATATTTTTTTTTTAATTTCATGTTAAGAAAGAACACACATTTGACTGACAAGCCCAAGACCGATACATTCTAATCACATATTCGTAGCCTAAGCTGTGGAATTTATATTCAGCCCAGGCTCCCACAACAGCAACAGCGTGCAAACAACACAAAGAGGCTACGTTTCCAGCCGACAGAACGCAAGGGCAAGGAAAAGCAATGGAGGAGTAATTTGTGAACACGTGAGCCTGATCTCCAGTCTGACTGCACACCCTCATCTGATTAGGCAAAAGCAAGCTGGCAATTATGCTCAAATAACCTTCAATTTATTCCATAATCCACCTGTTTCCTAGGGCAGACAGAGGCAGTAATTGGCCCAAGGAGCACATGTCTGGAAAACCTAAGCTTCATTTCTTAAAAAGTAACCTGTAGACACAGCGTTCTCCCGTACCACTTCTTCAAGCGTGTAGTGCAGTGGATAATTAGAAGATGGAGTGTTATTCACAGGTTTGCCAATGGCTCAAAAGCACAAACTTTTCCTGCACATTTAAGACCATTATGCGGTCTTAGATAACTGCCACAGATATAGATCCTCAGATCTATGAAGGCATTAGCATCTACTCAAACTGCATGAAATCAAGTAAATACCTTGTTTAAATACAAGATATTTCCATCCTCCAGATTAAAGCAGTCTGGTTGGTTTTACAGTGCTTCTTCCAGAGCCATGTTATGTATGATAAAGCCAGATCCTGCGTGTATTTTAAAACCCAAAGAAGACATTCTAACTAACCTTGAGCTGTGTAAATGGCAGCATGCTCTTTTGAAAATAGCTGAAGCCATCAATAAGGATTATTCTGTCCGTGTGAGGCATGTTTTTTTCAGATTCTGAGCCTGACTGAAAGCCCCCATCAGGCACTTTTAACAGCAGTTCAGTAATATTCACTTCACCACTACCCACACGCGCCATCAAAAAGACATAACACATATGAGACCAAACTGGACCTCCAGGTAATCAATTTGAGTTTACTCGCCCGCCGTTGTACGAGTGCTGGACTGTCTTAAAATGCAACGCTTTTCCAAAGTTTGTATCACTCTTACGTTCTATTTTCCTTGTAATCTTTTTAAAATAAGTATGAAAGTAGTACTTAAATGGTGTGTCCTGCACATTGAACTCATGCAGTGAAATATGGGCAGAGACACAAAACTGAGAACAAAGTCTGGCAGTAAGCAGTGGGAGCTGAGCTAGCACAAAAAAAGAAAAAGACTGCAAGAAAAACCCATGCATGATAACGCATCGAGTTTGTTTGTATGTCCCTGAAGCACACAAAGGATTTATACATTTCATTAATGCACATTTTAATAGTTTGGATTTATTTTCACACAAGTCTTTCAGTCTGAAGAACAGAAACGGTAATTTGATGAAAAACGAGAGAGAGCTTAGACAAAAACACACATACAAAAAGTCTGTAAAATAACCTTCACTGTTCTGACCTAGGCAGAAAACATTTGAGGTCACGTAGCAGCGCATAGCTCACAGTAATAGGCTAATTTAGAAATAGTCTTCAGGGCCTTTAAATAAATGACCGTTGCTTTCATTTTTCTGATGAGGACAGCCTCTTTGTGTTACCTATGAAGCTCCTACAGGGACTTCGTACGTTCACCGTCATATAGATAGAAAAGGGAGGAAACTATCTGTTTTTGCTTTCTCTTTAAAAAGTTTGAACACAGCATCATGTTCTTTCAGGTCATTTTGACATTTAGGAAACAGAAAACTAAGCGCTAACAATAGTAACATTTTTTGGTATTCACCTAGGATGGTGTGAACAAGGTTCTGATAATGAGGAATATTCGGATAAAAAAATCAGTTGATTTTTTTTTCTTCAGTTGGTTACCATTTGTGCAGATGGTGCTTTTACTCTGAAGGACTCACATTAGAATTGCAAAAGAATACCAAAGAAAAATCTGTCTGTATTTATTTCCTCCCATCTAAAATGTTTTCCTCAACATCCCTTCCAGGCACTCAGCAGTAAGGAACAGTGTAAAGGCGAGTTAAAAGTTCAAGTAACTGAGAAGTGACAAATATGGAAAGTGTATTTCTAAATAAAGCATATACAATGGCATGAAGTGCAGAATTCTGAAGACAAATATTGCTTTTCAAACTGAATGGAACTGCTACTGACTGATTATCTGTATTCCACACACAAACACACACACACACACACACACACACACACACACACACACACACACACACAATCTCTCATCAACCATGATGTCCACTCTTTAGCTTTTAAAACAGGCTTGCCTGAAGGTGGCCAGCTGAAACGTCTCGGTGTGCTGATCTGTTGACACCACTGCTCATATCGATCAATGCAGCTCTCTGCTGATCTGCACAGATTTCTTAGCCAATAACGTGTATGTGTGTGTGTGTGTGTGTGTGTGTGTGTTCACATGCGTGTGTGTCTATAGGGAAGCCAGCGTCAGTAAAGTTCCTGATATGGGTGAAGTCATGGTTCTGTGAAGAGTTTCAGCTGTCACTTTCTGACAGTCTGAAGCCGGATGTTAGACACTGTGGGAAGGTGAAATGCTTGCAGTGATGTGGCTGATTTATCGGGCACTGCTGTTAGAGAAGCAAACTATTTGCCTCATGCTGCTGTATAAGGCACCATCTTTACAGTCCAGCCATCCTTACCCAGAAAGCCACCTGAATGGGTCAATTATGCAAGCAATTACATTTCTTGTCAAATGGTGACTATGGGGTGCAACCCCTTGTGTCTGTAGTAATTATCGCAAGAGCAGAAATGAGGTGACCTTATGAGCGCCAACTACATGTAAGGAGGCAGGTTAGCATGATGGATGGGCCAAACAAACAGGACTTTGTATGAAGGCCACTTATTTATTGCTGTATGCACCACGTCAGCTGCTGCTGTTAGAGTGCTTTGGTCTACCTCGGGAGGAGGTCTGGTGTTATAGATGGGTCGTACAACACGGCTTTGAGGGAGAGAGTGGTGTTTGTGTCACACACACACACACACACACACACACACACACACACACACACACACACACACACACACACACACACACACACACACACACACAGGAGCTGCAGAACACAAAGCCACAGAAACACTAAAGAGAAGTGTGGGTGTGTGAGGCTGCGTGGTGAATTCAGCCTTGGAGCACCCACAGTCAGGTAGACTTTCACCAAGAAAACGTGTTCATGTTGTGGGAGTACTCCTTAAGGGGACTGGTGTTTTAATCCCAACAACAAGATTTTATTCTAATCTTAACGAGTTGTTTGATGCCTAGACTGTACTGCCATCTTTTTGGAATAGCACACTAATTGTTAAGTGCATATGTTTTGATACGTTACCATAGGAACCCTTTCATGAGAATGCGTCACATCATTTTAGTGTCCAATTGTAAGCCTATCCACAAAGTTTTCTAACTCTTACTAAGTATTTGTGTTGTCTGAATTGAACTAGTTCCATTTAACGTTAACTTTGTGTGTAAAACTCGGCCTGTTAACTTTAATCAGAATGGTCACACGATCACGGTAACGTGATTAAACCGCCACCGTGCAGCAGTAAGTAAGTTACTAAAAATAAAATAGGACAACTTAAAGTCACACTTCTTAAATGCCATCATATCAAAAAGTTTCCATTGTGCTTTAATCATTTATATGGGAAGGAGTCATTAAGTTTTGTATATCTTTACAGCCAAGGAATTAAGCGTCTAAGAAAGATAAGCAGCACAGTAAAGAAGTGGATATCAAAGCAAACGGAAAATCTGTCCGCTGTTTTTTTAATAAATTATCTATTGCTGCAGTTTTGCTATCTCTCATGGATCTTCATCAGGCACGAATCTCCTGTCTGATCAAAACACTGCAGAAACAGATAATTAATGCTTTAAAATAAATATATAGCAGTGTGCAGATTCCACTTTTGCCCTGACAGCTCTTAACTACCACTCGATTTTCTTCTTTGATTTTTTTATTTTTCAGTTTGTCTACTTTGGAATGGGGAAAGATAGGCTTGACAAACATACCTAAACATATGATTACTATATATTCAGAGGGACCAGGGTCACTGAAATATCAGGCAGCGCCATGGCTGAGAGAAAGCTGTAGGCGCCAAACCATATCGGGTCGGCTAATACTTCTCAAAAAAGTTCCTTTTCCAAGTGGATTTCCATCCAACTCGTCTGATGAAGGCAGCCTGTTGCCGTTTCCACAGCAGGCAGCCTTCAAAACCTGCTGGTGTGAAAATGTTGACATCCAAAATAACCAATTAGCCTTTGTAAAGGTCTCCGTCCTTGCAGGTTATACTTAACTCTCTTGACATGTATACAATGTGACTTTAACAATCGGAAAAAGGTATTTCTAGGGTGATTTCTAGGAGACGACTGTTTGAAAGTGAATTTTTACCATTTGTTGGGCAGCTTCACATAAAAGCTTACGAAAGTAAGCGTTAATGTAAATGTTGTAACAATTCGTTGGATAGTGCAAATAGAATCAACAGAGAAAGAAAAGATTATTAATTGATTATTATATTGGTCCATCATATTTGAATGCCAAACATGTTCTGATTTTAGCTTCTCAGATGTGACAGATATGATTTTCTGCCTTTTTTACAGTGCTCATATTATGCTCAATTTCAGGTTTTTAATTGTATTTAGAGGTTGTACCAGAACAGGTTTCCATCGTTTAATTTTCAAAAAACACCATCTTTTTGTTGTAATGCACATTGCTGCAGCTCCTCTTTTCACCCTGTGTGTTGAGCCCTTACATACAGAGTGAGACATCTCACTTCTGTTCCATCTTTGTTGGGAGTTGCACTTGCACAGTACCTAGGTAAGGACTACTAGCCAGTCAGAAGGAGAGTATGAGGGCGTGCCATGCTAGCAGCTAGGGGAGCTTTATAACGTGTTACAAAATGACACACGGAAGTAAAGGCTGGACTACAGTAGAGCTCTTTGGAGCAGTTTGGGAACAGTGTTTTCTGGTGGAGATGGGAAGTCCCGTGGGGGGGACTTTGGGCTTTTTCCCTTTGTCAACCTATAAAATGCACAAAAAGGATGTATAACACAATAAAGAAAAGGGGGGGGAAACCAAAAAACATATCAAGAGCGCTTTAAGTCACTGTTACTTGAATATCTTTAATTCTTGCACTGTCGGACAAAACTAGTTATTTTAACAAGGTTTTTAAATTCTCGGGAGGATCCAATAACGCAGTTGTTTCTACCCACCGGGTTACTTTACAATTTGGTAACTGCAGTGCTAGTTGTACAATCTGGAGCTCATCACAGTGTGCAGTTGCCCCTCTGTGTTTAGTCCCTCGCGGCAGCAGTTTGTTGGACCGCCTACAGCCACGACACTTCCCATGTCCACTTACCAACCAAATGCCATGTGTACTCATATTGAATAAATAATATTATTCATAACTAGTTCATTTACTTGTATATTCATTTCTAAGTGTCTCTCTTCTGGTTTAAAGATAAAAAAAATACATTTCCTCAGGAATATAGTATTTCAGAATTCCTACTGAAGTTAAATAGGAAGCAGGCTGGGCCAGGCAGTGTAATATCGGCAGAAATGATAGAATCAGGGGAGGAAGAAAGTCCACTAATTGCTTGAACATACTCAATTTAAGATTAGAGAATAGAGTTACATCCTGATCCCTTTTGTTATTAGACAAAGCGTTACACATTCAGACGGAGGTGCTCGGTTATACTGTGTGGTTACTGAAAGGATATCCACACCTACCAGCCAATCAGAATTGAGACTTCACAGTGGCCATGGTATTAATGAGAATAATAGACATGCTAATCAATAGACATGGCGGCCAGCTGCAGCCACATGGTCCGTGACGGGGGGGGGGGGGGCTGCACTCCACTTACAGTGAGAAGTTGATGAATGTTTCAGGCCGTTTTTCTTGTGGATAAATAAGAACTATACATCTTGTATGTTGCTAATCCCATTAATCTGCTGTTGAATGTTAAAGCTCCAACTCAACCGATCAATACATTCTAATCATTGCATTAGGTCTTTAAGTGGTTAGAATGGAAACCTTTCTTTTTTTCCTAGAAAAGAAGCTCACGGGCAAAGCTAGAGCAATCTGTCTCTCTTCATTCCCCTCTTTCACTGCTGACTTGAGTAGGTCATGGACTCAGTAGACCTTGGTCACTACATGCCTCACAAATCCAGACAGAATGACTGAGTTTACAAAACTGACTGTTCCATTTCCAGTTCATTTCCATTGTTAATGCTTGCTGTCCCATTTAAGCTGTATTTTGCCATTACTGGTGTGATATAAACCAGTTGCGCTAGATTTTTCCATACATCTTACATACATACATCTCGTTGTAATGCGTAGTGTGTATTTTGGACTCCTCCTGCATGTATGCGCAATTGCGGTAGTAGTAAAATAAGCTTTTATCATAAATCAGCTGTTTTTTACTGCTTCGTGCTTTTGCTGTGAGTTGAAATTATAGCTGACTCCAATTTTCAAATTAATGGGTGTAAAATAATGGTTTTTAAGTGTGTAAAAGGTACTTCATTTCAATATTGTAATGCCACTGTGTCCAATTAATCCACATTGCGTGATGGGCTCTGTGACTGGTTATACGTCACATACTTCTATGCCCTGAAAGTATTTTTAATTTCATGTGCTTTAAATCTGAGCGAGCGCACTCCAAAATGTAATATATCACACATGCTGTAGTGCCCTAGAATTTTGCTTGCCTAAGCTCGACCACACATCGCACACTTTAAATCCCTTGGCTCCCGTGTCAGAGACGAAGACTCTGGGGGAGGGAAGGGAAGCCAGGAAGTCTGTAGCTGAAGTTATAAATTCTGCGTAAATACAGATGAAATACCATACAGCCTCCTAGTTCTGTTGGGATCAGTGTTGGGTATCGGTAGGGGTACAATTATTGGCGAATTATCAAAGATGTTTTATCTTCATAAAGTAATGAATATGGTTATTAATAACTTTACAACGTTGAAAAAATCTAAATAGGGTACCAACCTGGAAACCAGGGACCAATACCACATAATGAACTGTTTTCACAGTTCATTATGTGGTGTTCCCTTTAAAATCCAGATCTTAATTAATGTATCTTGTATCTCTGAAAGGAACAGACTAAGGAGTGAATTTGAGCACTGACCGTGTTCAACCAATTATTACAACATATGCACAAAACAATCACAACAACTGCTATTTAAAGTATAGTAGAATGTATTTAACTGTGTGTGTGTGTGTGTGTGTGTGTGTGTGTGTGTGTGTGTGTGTGTGAGAGAGAGAGAAAGTGAAAGAGACCGTAGGGGTTGCTAGGCAATGCGGTCCAGACAACCCAAGATGGTGGATCTCGGCATTAGTAGCATAAACACTATTTGGCCTCAAGAGGGCGGTAGCAGTGGTAGGTGCAGCCATGTGGCTAGGGCTAGCCGGTTAGCTTTCAGACTAAAACGGAAGATAAGAAACTTTTTGGATCTTGATTTTTGATAATGACCAGTCCTCTCGTTCACCCAGGTCTGGAGTAACGTGAAGTTAGGACAGGCTGAGATTTTGTCTGAAGCATTGGACATTCACTTGTACAAGCTAAACAGCTGCTCCTCTGCAGAGATAAACACAGCTCCGTCGCTCACACAGGACCCCGGGGTGGTGTTCCCATCATCCTGCAGCTGTATTTAGACAGACCCACGGAGCCTATTATCTCGCTGAACAGTAAACTCCCCCGCAGTGGGAAAAGCAATGTAGCATTTACAGGTTCACAAGCTACAATATTCAACCCAACATATCAACCATGCACCTTGATCAGTGTTAATGGGACACAGCGGTCTCCATCAGATTAATAATCAGATGCGCACCAATAGCAATTAATAATCAGATCACATTAATATCATAACACAGTTACTCCATTAATGAACACACCTAGTTCTCTGCCCAGAAAACCTCAGCATTACTGTGCGTAGTCCCGTTAGTTTCTGTCCATAGATTGTTCACGGTAACAAAACGGTCAGCAGGAAGCTAGTCCAGTCGATTTTTGAGAAGAAACATGTTGTTAGTTGCTCCTGCAGGTCTGAAAACACCGGTGCGTGTTTCCAGGGTGCTTCCAACTCTAAAATAAAATCCATTTGGTTTCAAAAATGGAAATTTTTGCACAAGCTTGTGCGCTGACACGTTTCAACCGAAGTCGAGGTGGAGAGCAGAGGTTTCTGTAGCCCCGGCCACGTGCTGTTTTTGGGGTCCAATGGCAATCCAGGTCCTCCTGCCGTTTTGGCCATTTTGTGCAGTAACACCAATATGTGACTTGCTGGGTGCTGCTGCAAAATGGTCTTTTTCTTCTCTTGTCTGAGGAGCCATGTTCGACTGCGACCTGTGGCCTTTTGCTGCATGTCTCTCTCCCCTTTCATGTCTTCAGCTGTCCTATGAAAATAAAGACCAAAAATGCCCCAAAAAAATCTTAAAGAACCTTCAGTATAATACATAATGTCTCAAATAAAAGAACAAAAAGATGTAGCCTCTCTACAAGGAATTAATAAAGCCATAGCCCTAATGTTGATTATACATTTCTGCCAGTCCATAACCTTCAAAAGCTGCCACAAAGAAACCATTTCTTTTAATGGTTATAATGTGTGCTACAGTATACCATTTAATAAGACATATTTTGTTTTCTCGCTCACTTTTCATTTCTTTGAAGTGCCCCAGCGTGCGGCCTTAGCCCTGCTGGCCAACCCACTTGGGCACTCTGGGTAATAGCCTTTGCTCAGAGCACCGTGCATTCAAATGAAATATCAGCTTGTCGCACCGCCAAGGAAGACGACAGCCGACTCTGGTCAGCCTGCCAACATTCAACAACATAAAAATAAATAAATGTTGATTGAACATTCACTCTCTCACTGTGTCTGATCTTGACCGTAGGTGAGGTAATTGGGGACAAGATATATTTTAAGAAATTATATAATGATTTCACTTTGGCTGTTTTGTGCATTTGCAAGCCCATTTTACTTGACATTTAATGCGAGTCCAACTTCAGCAAACTACTCCCAGTTGCTGAGTAGTTCAGCCCGGAGGGAAACTGGAGCACAGAGCATGCTCTGTAAGGGATATTCATTGGCTGCAATTGCATCTGTACCAGACACAAATTGCGTTGAAGCATTATTCGCTGCACACAATTAAAGAAAAGGCAATGTGCTCCAGTTTGCTTTGAGGCACAACTACCCATCTTGTCCTTCTCTAAGAGCACAGCTCTACTGGCTGTAGGGCATACACTGGCTTTTACTAACAAGATTGTAGCTTAAATCTGTTTAACAATAAGCGTTTGCTGTTGCATTATGGGTAATGTAGGCACTAGGTTTTATAATGGCAGAGGAATGCATTGGGGGGAAAAGACAATGTCCCTAGCTTTGTAGGCTCTAGGCGCAATGCTAAATTTGTGCAGTACTCTTAGGATTTAATCTAGATTTTTAGATGCCAGTTTTACCAAATTCCACACTTGTATTTGGCCGGGGATTAAACAGGGATGGAGTTTGTAGATGATGGCAGCTGGTTGAGTTGTTGAGGTGGATTCTCTGCAGAAGGGGTAGGGCTACTTTTGGCTCATTCCACAGAAGATCTGAGAAACGGTATTCTAAGACTTGCAGCCTATCACACAAACCACATCCGCTGCCATTCATACTTATAAGCAAGTGGAAAAAACACACTCAAGACTTGAAAGTTACAGTATTAGGAACAGATTTATCTTTGCGATAAGTACACGGATGTGTTTTTTTGTATTGGTGCACTGCAAGTTGTTCAAATCTTCAAGCTGTAACTTCTACGAGATATGAAATCTCTGAATAAAACCCTGTGGCTCTGCTTGGTCATGCTCTACTAAGAGGATGCAGCCAGGTAAACAGATGTGTTTAGTTTAGCACATGAGATCAAATCTCTTTTGAGGAGGAGGAACAGATAGAAGTGCCTGCCTGAACCATAGTTGTAGCATTTTATTTATCTTTAAGGTTCTAACTCAGCGCTTCTCTTCCCCCAGGGACACAGATGTAGGGATGTAGCTCTCTATGCTAGTTAGCCTTAATGGCCGTTCCAGGCGATAACTTTCTCTGTTTACTGTCGGTCAGAATCAGAGAGTTTGAAATTATTCACGTCGGAGGCTCACGCAGCTTTCCATGATATTCTTTGTCTTCCTTACAGTATCTTACTGTAAGCATAAAAAAAAAAAAAAAAAAAAAAAAAAGAGGAAAACATCAGTAATGCTTGTGGCTAATGCCACATTTAATGAATGGATAATCAATCTGAACTAAAGTGAAAGTCTCTTTTCATTCTACTCTGTATAGAGTCCCATGGGAGCCCGGTGCATACATGTGCGGTGGGTTTTTATCTACGGGAATCCATGCTGAACCAATGTATGCTAATTAAAGATGGTGTCTTGCGGAGGCACCAATGAGCCAGTGGCTGAACGCTGTGGCTTTCTATCACAGCGTACAGCCGGGAGTTTTCTACCATCGAAAATAGGTTTGAGTCCCCAATGTATTTTTATTGAGATGACATAGTGAGGTTTCCCTAAAGGCTTCACAACAGACACTACTCAATGGGATTATTGTTTAGGGAAGACTAATGGCTGTGGATAGTGCCGTGGATGCTTGGTCAGTTACCTAATGATGGTGATGGTGATGGAAGTGGAAGTGCATCTATTACTTGGAGGAATCAAGGGGTTTATTTATAGCACACATGTTCACATATAGCGTGCATCTTTACTCAAATCTCATATACTCAGACCTTCTGTTGTCTAACTCCCTCAGTTTATGCTTGCACTGTGGGAGAGATTCATGAAAATCTGGCAATATTTTGGATTCCCTTTGTTTATTTCTCTATATTTAAAAAAAAAAAAAATCAATCACAGAGTTTAGCGCACACACTGTTTGATTGTCTGCCTGGTTGTTGGTAAGCAGGCAATCCCAACCATTAACTACTACACTTAATTAAAAGAAAAAAATCTTTTGTCTATCACTGTTCATGTTGACGCTTACTCTGATGCACAATCATTTTCTTGACATTTTAATATACCGTGCATTCTGTCTTTGGCAAAGGTATGCACTCTTTCAGTGATTTTTAGTAGTTATTTGGCAAATTTAATTAGGGCAGATCCATTAAAAGGGACATATTATGGAAAACTCACTTGTTCAATGCTTGTGCAAATACTTTAGGCAATCTGTGATCTAAGACATCCCAGTCACTGTTTTGTGGGCTGCCTAGATCAGAAAACATGGGAACATATAACCAGCCATTCAGATTTGGCACCAGTTCCTATGTCGCATGCAGGCTCATTAGAATATACTGCCCCCCATCGGAGTATTATGGCGTTTTTCCACTGCTGGTAACAGCTTGCCTCGGCTCGCCTCGGCCCGCCTCGGCTCGCCTCGGCCCAT
>NC_048422.1:7032196-7049854 GCF_013103735.1 Etheostoma cragini
TGTAATGGAAAACCAAAAAAAGCGAGTAGACCCGAGGCGAGTCGAGTAGATACCACGCAGTGGAAAACCGCCATTAGATTAGACATCTTTATTTTGCACTCATAATCTGCCGTGGGCTAGACTACATGAGATTAAAAAAAAAAATTAAAGTGGGCCAAAGGGTTGGGATAACAATTAATGCATCTCTTAAATAGGCATTGTAGAAACCAGCAGCTAATAGTCACAGTCACTAATACCTAATACTAGTCATTAGTTTAGTATGAAGGCAGAGGATGGAATAAAAGATTTCTTAATGATGTTTCTCATTGCTGTGGGAACCCTGTAGCGTCTTACTGGAGGGAGTTTTTCAAATGCATTAAACAAAGGATGCGAAGGGTCCTGAACTGTTAATGTTGCTTTCCTCCTGGTTTGTGTTGTTAACAGCTCGACCAGCTATTTCTCTGGGTTCAGTAAAACTATTGTTGTGAGCCTGCTTTTGCTCCTGGCCCATAAATTTCAGTACCAACATGCAATGTTGGTACTGAAGGAAATTTAGTGCAAATTATACTTTGCACTAAAGTGGTGAAAACCCTCCTCAGAACGTCCATGCTCAGGTCAAAGCTGTTTTATTTCCTTAGAAGAAACAATCTTTGAGTAAAATAATATTTTTCCTAAAAGGTAAAAGTCAATTGCTTGTTGTTGCATGTTTGGTAATTTTATGGCTCAAAACAACCCGGCCTGTTCCGATGTTAAGCAAAGTGACACACCGGTAGCTCGTGATAAATGTAGATAATGTAAAACAGTACCTGTTTGCTACCCATTTTAGCATGAAATTTTCATTGTTGTGTGACATCCCCCAAGTTGTTGTATAATGATGTACAATATTGCTCTCTGCATACTTAATGCCAGACAATGGAGGTCTTTCTTTAGTTTACAGCTTACAAAAGCAGGTAAGCACACAGAAATGTTCTGTCACTTCTGTCCTGGAGCCTTGCTATGTTGCCTTTCTGAGGACTTGTCATTGTAAATATATCGTGACTACAAGACACATTATGTAATGCAATAGTCTTCCCCAATCTGTTTATCTTTAATAATGTCTGTTTGTCCGCACAGTGGAAAGCAATATGACACTGTAAAACTTGAGGCTAAGGAGTTGCACATTCTGCCAGATGCATTTCTGTTATTGTATTCACTTCATTCACTTGCCATCATTTAATAAACCTTGTCCAAAGTCAATCAGAAACTTCTTATGTACATACCAAACAAATCACAACATTTGGGGTCTGTGCGTGTGTTCTTGCACAAATTTTGGTTAGGGTCAGTGTGAGAGTTTTTCCGAAAATGAGGACATTTTGCCCAGCCCCTACCGCTACGAAGGGCTGTTTGTTTGGAGGTTAAGACTAGGTTTAACGGCTGATGTTAGTATTAGAATTAGGTTCAGGTCTGGGTAGTCCACACAATATACCGGGATGGGAGAAAAACTCTGCTCTGGTGTATTGGTGTTACTTTAAACCGATCACAATCGTTTTAGGTGACGCTAAGCGCCAGACGCAACTACGGAGCCTCTGCAAAAAAAGCTTTGGGAAGGAGCTTGTTTTGGTGGAACACCTGCATGTATGGAGACAGGCACTGGAAATATACGCAATTTACACAAAGAAAAAATATATAAAAATATTATTTAATTGTCGGTTCTAGCTCAGAAGATTAACATGAGGGACATCCGGCAGAATCTCTGCCGGTACCGGAACAATCCGGGAAATGAAAGGCTGTTGATATATATAGACTATGATGACGGTTTCGGGGTCATGGATGTAGTACAGGTAGCTACGGTTAGGAGCAATATGGAATTCCATGTGTCAGTGAGGGTCTTCACAAGTATGGTAATACAAGTGTGTGTGTTGAACATGTAGCCAAGTTTTTCCAAGTACAGTTTCCGTGGGCAGCTAACATCTGGTCAACTGTTTCAAAGTTAGAATTTAACACGCATGAATTAATGCTCATGTTTAATCATGAGGACTATGATTTCCCTGCTCTGTCAATGTGTTTCTCATAAGGGAACCCATGCGTACAAGAAGAGATAGGTGAAGGTATTCTTTGGCAATGTATAACATATGTAGAGAATTGTATCTTAAAGTTTGTGCAATAACAGCAAATCAGTACTGTTGGGCCAAAAACATGAACTAAACAGAAGAGTCAAAGATCTAAACAAAAGTCAGCCTACCTACCTCAACCAATCTCTTAATGTCATGATAATTATAAAATATTCTGAAAAGTAATAGCTTAGAATGTAATTACCTCCAGGAAAGCTCAAACTGTTTTTATTCTTCAATGCATTTCCAACCCTTAATTCCCACTAAAGGAGATCATTTCTATCTCTCGCTGAGTGTAACAATCGCACACTCACCCAATTATAATCTTATTAATTCTACCAATGAAAGCTTTCCCCCCACTCAAATTACAAACTCCATACCTGTGGCAGCATGTATTATTAAAAACCACTAGACTGTGTAACTTCCTTTAATACAAATACCTGATTAGATACCTGTTGATACCACTGCTTTATACATCTGCACAATGCTGCATGTCGTCTCCTACTCAGAACCATTTAATCCTGTCCACACCAAATTGAAACCCATTCTCCCTTTATGTCTTTGTAGCAATTTCATAAATGTTAAGTGTCAAATCTGGAGCTGTTAACAGTAAAGCAGCTGCCGCAAAACCGGACAGAGGGCAGATAGGTGCCTGAGGGGAAGTAAAAGTACATTTGAAAGCAGCGTCCTTCTGAGGTATGACATGATATCCTTAGTCGGAGCATTACTCAGAGCAAGACAAGATGAGAGCCCTAGATCAAGGATGTGTCCTTTGACACATCGCAGGACAGTGCCACATCTTTTAACTTGTTGGCTCTTTACTGCTGGGTGTAGAATTTGAAATCAAACAAGAGTACAATGTTAAAGGGCTAACCGTCAGCTTAGATTTGTAGTTGACAATCAGTCAGATGACGGACTTGGACAGTCAGAATGTTTTAGGGTTTCTGCGAATACCATTTTTTGTGCTTTGAAGCTTCAGGACCAACAAAAGCCATCGCCTGTTGTGTTATTTCGCCTCACAATGAAGCACTTTGAATTTCACTGTCACGCTTGAAGACTGGAGATTTCACCATTTGTGTTTTATTAACAAAAATGACACTAAAATATACTCTAACCAAAATACAACAACAACCTATTAAACTGAGGCAAAATAAGAGCCAACAAACAAACCGGCAACCTCACAGCGAGCTGCCAACCCCTCCTGGTGCCTGAATGCCAAACCTGCATCCACTCTCCCTGATTAAGCTGGTGAGCAGCCGAGCCACCCTCAACATCCCAGGCAGAACCATAGCAAAACGCCATGAACCCATGAAGCCTGCCGAACAGGCCCATGTCAAATAATGAACTAACAAGTGAAATTAAGCATCGAGCAGACACCAAACCGTCAGGGCCAACTGAAAAGGGAGAAAGGCAGCCTTTTCACATTCACAACACGCATTTTTAATCAGATTGTTTATAGATCTCAACATTTCTGAACACATTTGAAGGAAACTTCATTTCACGGAGAAAGAGACGGAGTGACTGTTTTTTGTTGTTGCAGGAATCCGTCAGCTGTTACACAAACTCCTGGGCAGTTCACTGCTTGTGCTTTAGAGAAAGTGAATAGAGAAAGTGATCTTTCCCATTTCCTGTTTTGAACTCTCCCACTGCCTCAACACCGACCGGTTACATGACTGGCCACCGCAACTTTGTTACAGTATTTAAAGGAAAAACTAAAAACGTGTTTTCACAACATTTAATATTAAATACCTGAACATCGAACATATGTCCAAATGTTCAAATTCAGCCCCGGAACATCCCACTCTTTGGCTATAAAAAAAACCTTGATGACCATTCCTGTATGTTGAGGATCATTGTCTGCATTGTCCTATAATTGTAGGAAGGGCTGGGCAATATATTGATATTATATCAATATCAATATACGAGGCTAGATGTCTTCTTAAATTTTGGACATCGTATTATGTGATACGACACAAGTGTTGTCTTTTCCTGATTTTAAAAGGCTGCTTTACAGTAAAGTGATGTCATTTAACGATGGTTAACTGCTCCTGACACATCTGCAGGGTAAATCCAGACAGCTAGCTAGAATATCTGTTAGGGTTTGGAATCACCAGATATCTCCTGATACAATATCATCACGATTCTTGTGCCACAATACCATATTATTGCAATTTTAAGCATATTGCAATATTTTGCGATATATTGCAATTTATAACCTTTTTTTCCAACTTCTAATTTTTCCCAATATCAAATGAAGCCCCAAAAAGGATATATGATCATCTGGTACATTTCTCTGTTTGGTCATAGCACTTAAATTTTATTGCTGCTAAATGGGATTGTCAAGCAGATAAACTGACCAACACATATATAATAAAAGATCGATACTTGGCGCCTGTGGATCGATACGGTATTGCCACTGAAAATATTGTGATACTGTGCTGTATTGATTTTTTCTCACACCCCTGCTATCTGACTAACTTGAGTTTTCTGCTGCACGACTAAAACAACTTTTGAATGTACACGTGCTCTACCAACTGTGTGGAACTTAGCGCCACCCATGACAATTGTGATTGGTGTAATAAAATGCCATGAACCCAGAGCTTGTTTTTCCTCCATCCTGGAACGCTGTGTGGACTAGCCAGACCTTCCTCCGTAGCTTGGCAAAGCGAGGCTATATGGATATAAACATCCTGAAGCATACCCTGTAATTAGAGAGTTAATGAATTTACATGGATTGTAAAGATTAAGGTTGTAATTGATCCAGATGACAAGACAAGATTTATATTCATAGACTCGCTCAATATGGTTAGAGTGACAAATAAAAATCAAGAGTTTAGACAGAGCAAATCTGGAGGAGAGGGTCAATGGAACCCTTAAAAACTTTATATTTCATAAAATTTGGTGGATTAATCTGAACCATTTATGTCAAGGTCCTGGCACCTTGACCCCTAATGGATTCTGAGACTCGGGCACTACCATTGCCTCAGTCTCTTATAGTAAAAACAGATATTCCAGTAGTGGAGCATTGTGAAAACCTCTTAAAGTGGGGAAAGGTGGTAGCGTGTTGATAACTCTGGAGGGAAAGTAAGAAAAGTCAGAGCTTGTCTCAATGTAAAGTAGAAAGGTGCCCAAATGTTTCTTTGACAAGTAAAACAAACACAGCCAATTTACCTATTCAAAATCCATAGGGGGTCCATCTTACAACTGGTGACACATTTTCAAAGGTGAATGTGGAGGGCTTGTGCTCCTCCTGGGAAACTGTACTTTCATATGATCCTCTGAAAGTCTTTAACTCCTCAGAATTCTCGGTTGTTTTAGTCTGTTGTTTTTAGCCTCTTGGTTTATTAACTCTAAACAGATGTGTAGAATTTTTGTCCAGATGTGCATCATCCTCGAGAAGCATGTGTTCAGAATATTAATGTTTGAGGTAGCATTATCTCAATAATTGACTTGTCATCATTGGAAGACAGGAAGAAGTTTGGCATGAAAGTAAACTGTAGATTGGGATTCTTGTTACACCTCCTTTAACAATAAGTACCAGTAGGTTTCCCCCTCCCGACTTTCCTCTGTGTTTTATGATCCTGGGATGCATTCTTATGTCTGTGTATTGTTTAATTTATAATAATAAAATATTTATAAACATTAAGTACCATTATTGAAGGACCCAGAAAACAAGTCTTAAACTGCAGCCGTTATTCCATTTTCATTACTACACAAGTAATTTTCCCAAAGTCAGTGTTTTCTTGTATGATGTTCTTCTGAAGATCATTCTTTTATTTAAATCACTTGAAAGTGTTCTAATTTAATTTTTGGGGGATTTATATGCTTCTGGTACTATTTAACAAAGTACTTGAACTGATTTCTCACATGGTGAATCTGTGTGAAAAGTTATGAATCCCTTATGGTCACAGAGGTTACTGAATTTTTGAATTCTTCATGGCATATTTGCATATAACATCAATGTGACTTCACCAAAATCCTTAAATTTCCTTTCTTCTTTCTGTCTTTTTTTCTCTTATAGGTCCAATGCTGTGTGATGGACGACTGACACACCTTCTCTTTCCTCTCCTGCTCCTCTTGCGGGCTCCCCTGCTGTTCAGCTTTAATGAGCGCACCTGTCCCAATAGCTGCCGATGTGAGGGGAAGACGGTCCATTGTGATTCAGCTGGCTTCTTAGATGTCCCAGAAAACATCTCTGTAGGCTGCCAAGGCCTCTCCCTGCGCTACAATGAACTACACACCCTGCTGCCATATCAATTTGCTCACCTCAGCCAGCTTCTTTGGATCTACTTGGACCATAATCAGATTTCAGCTGTCGACAGTCGAGCATTCCAGGGGGTCCGCAGGCTTAAAGAGCTGATACTAAGCTCCAACAGGATCACATCCCTGCACAATTCAACATTCCATGGAATTCCCAATCTTCGCAGTCTGGACTTGTCCTACAACAAATTGGAAATCCTGCAGCCTGGTCAATTTCATGGCTTACGGAAACTGCAAAACCTACACCTACGCTCGAATGGTCTTTCCAACATCCCAATTCGAGCATTCCTGGAGTGCCGAAGTTTGGAGTTTTTAGATTTGGGCTATAATCGAATCAAGGCTCTTACCCGTACAACCTTTTTGGGGCTACAGAAGCTGATGGAGTTGCATCTGGAGCACAACCAGTTTTCACGGATCAACTTTTTTCTGTTTCCACGCTTAGCCAACCTGAGATCACTCTATCTGCAGTGGAACCGTATTAAGGTGGTCAACCAGGGCCTGCCGTGGACTTGGTATACACTGCAAAAACTTGATCTGTCTGGAAATGAAATCCAGACCCTAGACCCGGCTGTGTTCCACTGCTTGCCCAACCTTCAAGTCCTCAACCTGGAATCCAACAAACTGTCCAATGTGTCTCAAGAGGCGGTGTCAGCATGGATCTCATTGACCTCCATCAGCCTTGCTGGGAACATGTGGGATTGTGGAACTGGTATTTGCCCACTTGTGGCTTGGTTGAGGAATTTTCGGGGAAGTAAAGACACCACTATGATATGCAGCAGTCCAAAATATCTCCAAGGTGAAAAAATTATGGAAGCCACGAGGAACCATGGTATTTGTGAGGAAACAGATTACGTTCTGACTGAAACACCCTCACCAATGTCAGAGCTCATTTCCGAAGCTACCGGGGAACCAACCTTTGCTCCTACTAGCGGCTCTCCGCCTATGCCACCAGCCAGCACCTTTGGTCCCGTCCCACCATTCAGACCTCGACCGATTCCTCATCCTACCTTTCCAGGGCAGATGAGCAAAAACCCAAGAGACTCAGTTGCTGGCACTCGACCCACCTTCATACCACCCCCAGAGTTTGAACACATGACTCTGCACAAAGTGGTGGTAGGCAGCGTGGCACTCTTCTTCACCATGTCCCTAATCTTGACAATTATCTATGTGTTGTGGCGGCGCTATCCAGGTGCAACCAGGTTGCTGCAGCAGCGATCCATGGTGGGGCGGAGGCGTCGCAAAAAGAGTCCGGAGCCAGAGCAGAACCTGAGCTCCCAGCTCCAAGAGTATTATATGAGCTACAACCCTGCTGCCACGCCAGAGGCATTGGAGGTGCTAGGAAATGGCACTGGTTCCTGCACATGCACAATATCTGGCTCCAGGGAGTGTGAGGTATGATTCATCGCATCAGCCTAAAAATAGAAACTCAAAATCAAAATACAAAGGCTCAACAGAGAGGTAAATCCTTTATCAAGTATGCCCTGTAAAAAGACACACAGTTAAGCATCCTTTACTCTTTGTTCACAACACGCTTGACTTCAAATGTAAGCTGTCTCCAATTATTTAGGTTTTACTTTTAAAACCTTAAATTGGAAAATAGAAAATAACTAATCTGATCCAAATGAAAAAAACAGCATTCTCTTTCAGAGGACTAAAATATAGTACTAACGCAGTATTTTTTTGTTTTTTAAGTCTAATTGAGTGTGGCTTTATTCATCTTTATAATATTTATTTTAAAGCTACACTTTTGCATATGTTCTTCATGGTATGCTGACATTAAGGGACCATGAATAATTGGACACTGTCTACTATTTTGCAGACACCACACAATATCCACATGGCATGTCTAAATCATGTTCTAATTTGTTTGGCGTGTGTGTTTTCACTGCATGTGTGTGTGTGAGTTCTGATTTGTTGTTTTGCTATGACATGGCAAAGTGAGGGGAGTAGCTTGAGAGACTTTTATTGCAACTGAAAAGTGAAATGTGTGAACTTGTTCATTACAAGGTTAATAGGTGCTAAGTTATGTATGTTCTCATGAATGAATGTGCACTTTAACTGCCCTTTATGTTAACCGGAGTGTCTCTGGAACAACGCACACGTCCACAACTCTGTGGGGAGATTTATGGTAATCTGCACAGAGGTAATCCCAAATCTTATGATATGGCTTAAATGTGGATCTCTCTGCTCTGATAATGAGTATATTTCTAAACCAGGCTAATTACAACCACTCACCTTAAAACTGTAAAAGAATTGCAGGGGATGTCTTTGTTTGATCTCAGGAAGCATGCTCTGTATGACAGATTTGTTAAAGGTCCTAGAGAGTTTTTTAAAGATGATTTTTTTGGCCTTTATTTGATAGGATAGTGGAAAATAGGAAAGGGGGAGAGAGAGAGGGAGGGTGACATGCAGCAAAGGGCGGCGGACTCAAACCCAAGCCACTGCGGTTAGGACCGAGTCATACATAGTTTAGTACATTCTGTTTACCTGTTGGTTGAAGAAAGTGAAGGGGGTTCACCACGGAGCTAGCGGCAACTTAAACAAAAGGACAGGCTTCTCGATTACGTAAAGTACAGGCTATGTGTTTTCTGTGGGATCCGTCAGCATTACTACAAATAAATACAGAGCAAGTCAACCAAATCAGCCCACTCTGTATAAGTTACAGATCATTGGATTATGACAATAGAGTAGTTCCAGTTTTTATTTTCTTACATTGACTGTAAAATTCTTCTCAAGCTGCTATACGTGCAGTTACAGCAATTTACTTATTACATATTTCCACACACACTGTGTTCGGAAGGAAAGCTTGACAGTTACAACAATGGAAGTTTATTTACATGATAAGCAATTTTAAAAAGGCAATGGCAAGGCACAAAACAGTATTGTGAGATCAAATTGATTTCTGGGTGTCATGATCCCCAACTGAAAGATGTTTTATTCTGCCTGACTGAGATGTTTGTTTTTTAAGGCGTCAGCTAATAAAGATAAAGACTGGCAGTGCATCTCACTTTCCTTAAATTGCATCCCCGGCTCCTCCGCTTGCCTCCCTTCCTTGCATCTTAATCCCTCCCACCGAGGAAACACTGGAGGAGAGAGGAAACGAGCATACGTGTTTTAGAGGGATTTCACGTCCTTTCCTCTAAATCTTCACGTGAATTCATCAGCTATGTGGGCGGAGTTAGCAACGGCTTTCAGCTGCATGGCTTCCTGGAAGGTTGCTCTCGTGTATCTTCTTCTAAAGCCTCTCGATTATCCCTCCCTGATGCTCAGTCCACGGGGTAGAAATAAGGGATTTAAGACGGCCTTTACCGAGAAGGAACAGAATACCTTCTGGTTTAGCCGAGGACAGAGGAGCTATCAAACAAGGGACATTAGATGCATCCTGGGACTGTCTTTAAATCGCTCACTTTAAGTGTAGGAGCACTTCGGAGGCACAGTCCAGTGTGCAAAACCAATGTTAAATCTAAATTCAATTAGGATGCTTTTCATGCAGAAAGCTTTGACTCCTTCCATAAATTTAGAAATTCCACTTATTCAATTTCAACTGTGACTAATGGCTTCATGGCAAGGCAGAGAGGGTATGATTTTTCCTCAAAATGTTTGTTGAGGAAAATTTGATTTTGTACCACAAGATTAGCCACAGCTTGAGTTAGCCAACTCCACTATCATCCAGAAACTATTAAAACACCCAATACTGAGCTTCTCTTCAGAAATCAAAAAAGCAGAGGCAGAGTTTTCTCAGGTTAAACAAATCAGACAGTGTGCATGAAAAGGAAGAATCAAGAATCAGATTTCTTATCCGGCTTTAACACCAAACATTGAAGTTTATTCCTAGTAAGACCATTATATTCAGTGTTTGATTTGTTGCCAGGTTTTGCAAAGTTCAGTTTTGTTCATTTTTGACATTCGTGCATTAACAGGAGATGTTCTTACGGGAGAAGAATTTTTGAGAATTTAATTTTGTTTTCTAAATCCGCTAAGACTGTTAATAAATCTTAAGCATGAAACAAAATTGATATTGTGAGTATTTACATTCCCAATTGATCTGCAGTTTCATATACAGATATACGCCAAACCTGTCATTTATGGATAATCCATTGGAAGCTGCTGCTATGCTCTATGCTAAATATAATATAGTATGTCATAAACAAATTCCCATTATGGCATGCCCATTTATTTTGGGACCAGAAAAGGTTTGAGAGACTCAGGCTTAGGCGGTGGTTTATACAGCCCTACGCCTGCGGTTAGTCAGACATCTGGCACCAATATACAGACTGCACTTTGCCACCAAACAAAAGCGGTGTTCTGATTCTCTCTTCAAGCACTCAAAGTATTTCTGTAGCAATCAGCGTCTCTCTCTCTAAGTAACTATAATCCAAATCTCATCATCTCAAAAACAATCTCTCCTTTTCAACATCACTGACGGGTTTCTACGGTAGTTTTGTTGCAGGCGGGGGTTCTACACTGTTGCTTATTTCAGGCGTTTAATAATTGAGAAGCTGTCGACGCTTGGTTTAGTTTGATGAAAGTGTCATATTGTTGGCCGGCAAAGCTAGTTGTGCCTTTCATTATGGGTCTGTGCAGCGGCAGCAGTCTCTGTGGATGGCAATGTAGGAGAACAAAAGGGAACACAACACATTTACCCTGCTGTTTTTAGGATTCAGTGAGGTATCATCAAGACCAGCATAAAATGGTTTCAGAGCCCAGCAGGAACAGTATGCTGTCTCTTTTACTTTGCGGCAGGATACATACTCCCAACCTAAAACCCCACACAAACCCAGGCAGGTATTATTATTTACTCTGGCTGATTGGACTTCTGCTTGAGATGAAGTTGGATGCATCTATGTTGAGAGTTTGTTGAGATCACCAAAATCAATTCACTAATGCCACATTCACATCATGTTGTAAAGAATGTAAATGTGTGCAGTTGAATGGAAAATATAGTTCTTGTTGCCTCGAGTAGGAGTTATTGGGAATATCTGACAGCTGCAATATGTTGTATTGGAGAAAAGAACTACAGAACCGTGAACAAACTGGTACCAAAATGACTCCAACACTGACAGGAATACAATCAGCTAATTTAAAGGTAGACTCTACTGTTGGTAGGGCTGAATACTTTTCAAATTGCCAGAACTGGAATTGAAATTGTAGCTTCCATAACTAATAATGCCTTAACAAGTCTGGGTGAGAGAAAAAGTGATTCAAATAAGACCTCAAATTATTGTCATCTCCAATTCCAAATGAAGTCATAGATTCCAAAATTAGCATAGTTTATCTTCAAAGAAAGCCAGTGTTCGGGCACATTTTGGATTTAGGAACTTAAGGAGTAGCTTTGCTAGAGGAAAGTAATTCATCACCCAGAGACTAATTTTGAAGAGTGGATGATTAAACTCTAGCACAAGGAAACAAGGCAGCCAATTGCACCACAAAATTCCGCCATCCGTGATTAGGCAAAGAAAATAATTAATTTTGACAGACCTGCGTCTATACAAAATCTTAGATAATGATGGAAATCACTGAAACTAGCCTTGCAGAACAGAGGGTAGTCTGCACTCAGGTTTAGTCCAGGGAGTGGCCTGGGGGACAGGTTCCACCCCATTATCTTGAACTACGATTGGCCCAGTCAGAGGCAGGACCTTATTTATTCAAATTCTTTCATGGATTAACAGTATGGAAGCTTTATATTACATTTACATGGTGCCACTATTGTGTTATGTGTGGTAGGTCTATTTATTTTAAGTAACTTTAATCACGGGAATGTAAGAAACTCTAGAATACTGTAATGTTAGTAAGAGCCCTGCAGGGCCGCCAGCGATCATTGGTATTATATGAAACTAGACTATCTAAGGCATCCATTGGAACCAACCATGTGGTGCTAGCCTGTTGGAAAGGGGTAAAAGCTACATCACTCTCCAAAATTAGGCAACATTTTGCAAGGGAACATTTTCAAAGGGTCCCTTGACCTCTTGCCTCGACCATGAGTCTCTCCTTTACAGAAATGCTCACTTATTGCTAATCTCACCATGTTTTTAGCAATAAATGCATGCAGTACAAATGTGCTATTTTCACCAATTTTTAAAATGGTCTACTTGAAGATTTCTGCATACTGGAGTCCCTAAACACACTTTTTGCCTAAATTGGGTAAGACTGGAAGGCTTGTTGATTCAATGAGCCCAGTTGTATTCATATGTGGTGATGTAAGTCCCAATAGTAGTTATTTTGTTATAGTGTAGGCAAAGCAGGTAAAAATACACGTGAGGGATCCTTGTTTAGGAGCTGACACTTTTCTATAGTCCACTGCTCAATTTTCAGCAAGCAAATACTTTTCATGAACTGTACATTCTTCTTTCATGATCTGATAAAACACAGTAGGATGTGCTTTTGAACCGATAAACTAGGTTAGTACATTAAAAGAATTGTGTTGCTTTCAGACAAGAAATCTCCTTAGAAAGGCATGGCTGCATTGGGAGAAAAAAACCCATTACATGGCATAGTCTTCTAGAGTGATACCTGACTGTATTCTAACCACAATTACACTAAACAACACTTTTTGGTATAACTGCTTTTAGTAAAAACATGTCCTAAATGAAAGCCTAAATGGCACATTTTCCTCTTTCAAAGTAAGCTTATTTGGGAGGTCTTGATTTAAGACTGCATTCTAACTTGAATGGTTTATGTTTTCCATTATAAGTTTTATAGGCACTACATATATGAGTATGAACCTTAACATATTATTTACTTATTTTAAATATGATTTCATTCACTTAATTGTGTCATTTGAGAAGTTGAAAGAAAGTAATTTGCTAATAAGTATGTATATTACAGCTGCCAGACCAGAGATCTGCTTCCAACATCAGCCTTTTTCCTCAGCCAATGTTAGTGAAGCAGGTGGCCTGGATCTTAGAGGGCTATGCCTATACTCATTGAATCTGGAGATACAGTACGTAACTATTGTTCTATTAATTGATCTCTGGGATCTGTTACTGTTGGGTTAAGGGTGAAGCTGATGTACCTTGAATGCCATCTGTGACATCAAAATCCTCCAACAGATAACATAGACTAGCTCCTCTTTCTTCTCACACTGGACAGGTTTTTTTTTATGTAACAAAATGATTTTTTTTGCTTAAAAACCTGATCGGCTACTTCCATGACTGGCCTGCTTAACGTTGTGAGGTCCTGCCACATGGATTATGAAGGTGCTCCATAATTTAGATTAAAATCATCATTGATGTAAAGCGCTTTCCTCAAGGGCACTCTGCTCCATAAGGATGGAGATGTGTTATACGAGATCTAATAGCCTTAACATGCTGTTAAGTGTGGATAAGACCAAGTGAATCATGGAGAACACATCACACAGATTTCACGTCATACCTCTGAGGAGGTATGACTTTACACTTTACACTTAAAGTGTGGGTGATAACCTCACGTGGATATAGTATCATATAGTTAATGAAGAGCTGCTCCAGCTGATATTTGCTGTGCATAAAACATACTAAAATAACACGTGCACTGGGCAGACTCGGTGAGACGCTTATTCCGCTTCTCTGTATGAGGCGGAAGGAAGAAACCCTGAAGGTAAGAAATTCTCAGCCAAAAATAGTTTGTTTTGACTCTCAGCATGAATGAAGGATTTGGCTGTAAAGTAGCAGCGCTCCCGTCCTCTCTAATAGTGCGTCCCTGTGCCGTATGGCAACTGTCAGGATGTCCCATCCCCCAAGTCGGGAACCATGATGCTCACGTGTCTTCTAGTGGACAGGGGGCAATGCGAGACCAGTTTTGTGCCTCCGTAAAGAGCCACAGTGAGCACTGTGCATTCTCTAGTGAGGCAAACAGATCCACTTTTGCCCTCACAACCTGTTCCACAGCATCTGAACGAGAGTGGGATTTAACTTCTCTGTAATCCTCTTCCGTTTTGAGCTCCAGTTCTCCCAACAAGGAGGAGGGAGAGCTGGTGCCGGCTAGAGAACCATCTCCGGGAGGATCCAAGTCAGCAGACTCTTGCCCGCCAAAGAGATCCCCTTCCCGGGATGTCTGAGTGTCGCTGCTGGTGGTAGCCTTACCTTACCTGACTGTCCACCCGGCTACCGTTGTCTACTGCTGGCGGCCGTCGGGGGGCCAACCCTGCAAACGTGGCCGAGGCCCGCCTCGCTGCTCGGGTCGCAGCTGTAATATACAGTAACTGCGGACGTAAAGAGAGGCCCATGCAGGGAAGCAAAAGAAATCTTTACAACTGTGCATGAGCGAGGAATAAACCCAATAGCAACAGCTCTTAGAAAATGAAGCCTATACCAAATAGAACTGCAAAATACATGATTTGTAACTGTCCTCCAGAATGGCACATCCAGTAAAACCTATGGGCAGGATGATGTTGGAAGATTTTCTGATGCCGGGGATGAATCAAGGAATTTTCAGAGACTGAGATGATGCCATTTAAGATCTTCATTTTGTTAACAAAGATCTGAGTTCTAGTCAGTCTGTTCGCAGGACAACAACATTATACATTTTAAAGAATGCTAAAACACACGTCATCCCCCTCCTTCCAGCCTACAGCTGTTGGAAATTGAGTCATTTAAGGACAAAAATCTGTTCTGGAAAGGTTGTTGCTCACGTCTCCTGTCCGGTTATTGCCATCTTCTATGGTATGACCTATTTGGAAAGACTGTTTCGATATAATACACAGTAATAGATTTCCTTTCCTTGCAATTTTCTGCTTAGATGTTTAAAATTGAATAACAGCTTTTACAACTGTAAAAGGACTAGTAAATGGATGGAAATACTTTCATGGCATAAACCATCACTAAAAACCATCATGTAAAAAACAGCCAAATAAATCAGCACTAGGTAACTTTTTCTTGTCTTAAATAAGAAACAATAACAAGCTCACACTAGGCAGTTCACAGTCTCTCTGGTCTTTTCCTCATGCAGTCCCTGCCTCTTGGAGATACTGAGTCTTTTACACCCCCCCCCCCTCAGACAGCTTTAAAGAGAGAAGGATGTCACACAGCCAGCCACAGCGCTCACTTTGCATATCCCCTGGCTAATTTCCCCTCCAGTTGCGTTCCACTTGATCGGCGTTCCTCCAAAAAGCATTTAGAAGAACACTTTCATTTTATGCTGCCTTTCCTCTTTACCTCATCAGTTTTAAGGAACCATTAAGAGCTTAAGTGCAAGCAGGCGTGTGTGTGAGAGATCTTAATGAATATACAGTAGGTCTAATATTCCAGATTTCAGCTGTCATTTGCTTTCCCTTCCAGGCACAGAAACAGCAGCTTTTAATGTGCGCATTGTGAAATCCTCTAAATTATTAAATTCATCATTTCTGTGATCAAGCAACATGGAGTTTTCAAAGATTTAATTATTAAGAGCTTTTTATAGTTCATAGAAATCTTTATGTTTTTGCTCAACGCAGCGTCAAAACATTATTTTACACTTGAGTAGGAGCGAGATCATGCTGCTCTTAATAATTATATAATTGAGTAATATATATAATGGAACGGGGAGCTAATGAGGGTAAGATGTATGTTTTTCTCTGCTTTGCTCAAGTTTTTTTTCTGGTTGACTAAACAGAAAAACACTGGTCAAAACACATTTTTTTATTATCATTTTGAAACGACGACGGTAAAAAAGAAAAAAGCTGTTCATACAACAATGCCGGCAAACCTCTTGGTGAGAAGCACTTCCACTTATCCAGTGCAACAACCTCTTAAATATCTCACAGGGACAATTTCATGCCCTCTTCCCTCGATTGCCGGGTCACCCTCAAAAGAACTTCTCCCTACAGAGGCTGTACTGGATGATGATGAATGGACTGAAATGTTGTAAACGTGGCTCTTAACCCCAGGCGCTCTTCCCTATTGCACATGCAGAGATACAGTTATATGTACTCAATGCAAACCCTAATGAACCGTGTATTATTAGCTGCATCTGGAGCTTGGCCCCAGTGCAAAGCCATATAGGGACCCTCTGGTTTACTGGATATCACAACAAAAAACACAGAGAGAGAAGATTCTACAGCAGATCTTTGAAAGTGTGTGTATGCATGTGGGTTTGTGCCTTAGATCGAAGAAAGGAAAGCTCACTGGAACCTTATATAAAAAGATTCACCCCGTCTATTGCCCTTAATTGAATTTTATTATGTCTTAACCCCATACAGACACCTTTTTCCTCTTGCCATGGGCTTTGGCAGCCCCTGCGTGCTTTATCCTGCGATAACAGTAGCATCAACCCACCTACCTTCACTTCTTCTGTCAAAAACCCACAAATGTCTCATTCTGTCACGGTCTTTGTAACTGCTAAGCTGGCACAAATACATAGCCAGATAATAAGTGGATAGCAGTATCATGGAAGTACTACACTGCACAGTGTTGAGTGTAATTAAAGTCAACAACACTCTTGCATACGCGCACACGCTCTCACAGTGCACTCCCGCAACTTTTCACATAGGAAGTAGTAAATGTGTTAAATAGCGCTCACACTGTTTAGTGATTAACTGACAGTGTTGGGCAAATTATTTCCAAAGTATAATACATTATAGATTATAAGTTACTGTCATTTGAGAGTAATAAGTTATATTACTATATTAATGTGTCTAAATTGTAATGCGTTACACTACTTTTGCATTACTTTTGAGTTACTTTTACAAAAATAACAGTGGAAGTTTGACTTGGCAACAAGCATGTGAATTTCACCACCAGATCAATTAAGTCTCCTTTTTATCCACTTTAATACATCATAGATTATTCATAATATTTTGTAAAATGTATATGAATAGGTAAAGTAACTAAAGCTATACAAATAGGTAAGTAAAACGTACAATAGGCATGTAGGAGAAAGTGAAAATACTCAATTAAAACTACCTTACAGTTGTATTTAAGTACATAAATAAGAAAGTTATTGTTTAAAACTCACTATTTACATTATTTGCAGTACTTGATATACAGCTAATATGTGAAAATGTACACAACTTTAACAGTAATTTAGTTTTACTGCGAACTGTCACTAGAAGTGCTTTTATTTTGAAGTAGTCTTCACAGAAGTTTTCTGTTGTGTACTCTTGCTAACTTACTGAGATGAATGTGACATGTTCGTCAAGCTTAAGTTGTTCACTTTCTAGTTTGTAAAACGGCAACATATTGAACAGTACGTGGTCCCAGTAAAAGACATTTTCGTCATTTGAAGCCGTTGCACTACAGACAGAGTTACTCTCAAAGTCAAAGTCAAAGTCTGCTTTATTGTCAATTTCTGTCTTTGTATGTCAAAAACATACAAAGAAATCGAAATTGCGTTTCCCTCTATCCCACGGTGACAAGACATTTATAACAAATTTGGT
>NC_048422.1:7049954-7054492 GCF_013103735.1 Etheostoma cragini
CGGGTGAGGTGGGATGTGTAAATGTCCTTCAGGGAGGGGAGTGAAGCACCAATGATCCTTCCAGCTGTGTTCACTATGTGCTGCAGGGCTTTCCTGTTATATTCAGTGCAGCTTCCGCCCCACACAGCAATACAGCTAGATAGGATGCTCTCAATGGTGCCTCGGTAGAATGTTGTCATGATGGCTGGTGGAGCACTTACTCGCCTGAGTTTCCGCAGGAAGTACAGGCGGCGCTGAGCTTTCTTCGCCAGTGATGCAGTGTTGGTGGTCCAGGAGTGGTCTTCACTGATGTGCACCCCCAGAAATTTGGTGCTGCTCACTCTCTCCACCGCAGCACCGTCGATGGTCAGTGGCAGGTTTTGGATGTGACCTCTCCGGAAGTCCAGGGCTGATAAAATGCTTGCAGCAAGCCGAAACGTTAATTCCCAACATGTTTGTGTCTTTCAGCAGCTCAGACACACTGCTGTCCGCGCTGGCGTACAGTCACCTGATGGGACCATAGACAGTTAAAAAAAGGTTGGGACACAGATGTTCTTAGTAGCGTCTCTGGTTCCGCCTCTGACCACGGGAACAGAGACGGGACAGCATCTCAACGCAGCGTAACAACTCCTCAAAGTAATTTCCGTCTTGCAGATGCATCTGTCTCTGCAGTCTTCTTAACCATCAAAAACAGAAACCAAGAAATGACACTCACGGCTTATTCTTCCTGTGAAGAAAAACACCACAAAAGAAAAGAAAAACGTGTTAAAATGCGTTGTAATTCAATTTGCGTCACTGAGATTGTAATGAGTATAATATTACCGAAATTTAATTAGTAATGCATGATATTACTGCGTTACAGCAAAGAGGAATATATTACTGTAATTGTGTTACTTTTGTAACGCCTTACACCCAACACTGTTAGCTGATGTGTTCATGACAAAATGAATCGGAAATACATAGACATTCCATTTTTATGTTGAAAGAAGGATCAGTTGTTGTCGGTCCTCCTGTCCAGCCTGTCAAAGGATGGATTATAAATCAGCAACCCATGTATATAAAGGGCTGGTGTAAATACATTATAATTTGTATGTCCTTGACTCCAAAGCTGAACGTTACTGTCCTTTTTCAGTAAAACACTGTGACGTAAAACTGTGACGTAAAACACATCACGCTAGCTGATGTGCATGTAGGACTCTGGTAGACACCATTTTAAAAAACATAACCATACTGAGAAATACAGAGAGAGTTTTTTGCAGCGCATAGTCTTAATTAGCTTTGTGTCAACTGGCTTGCATGTAACAGACGTTCATTTACATGACATAGTAACCATCTCACAACGCCTCAGATTAAACTCTTGGGGGAGTTCTGCAATGGACTAAATGATTTATAGTTGAAAAATAATCAGTATTGATATTTGAAATAATAATCCTTAGTTAAAGTTTTTGTGTAACATTCTGTTCCTGCAAGGAATGAACATACTGTACATCCCCATCAGCCCATTTTTCTTATTTAACCTTCCCTTGTGGCTCCTTCGATTCCTCTTTTGCCGTTCAATCAGCAACTGTGAGCCAACTGAGTTCAGACAGTAAATGAAAATAAAGCCTGCAGGGAATCAGTGCGAATCAAAAGAGGAAAGAGAGAGGCACTAGCCATTCCAAGTGATATTTATATCATTATGAGGTTTGCTGCTGATGTGCAATCAGGCAGAGAGCAGCATAAATGTACCTCTATGCAGAGAGAGCATGGCTACAGCTCCTTTAGGAGGCTTACAACAGTGACCAGTTAACTCTACCCATGAAGGATTGGGACAAAGCTGTCTCTGTGAACATTTTATACATTTTACAATGTGAGCCCATTAGCAGTGTGTACAGTAATTGTTTCGTAGTTCATGGTTTTATGCCCCAAGGCATGTTAGGTAAACATTTAAATTAGAAAGTATCAATTTGGAACCATTATTTTTATCAGGAGTGCTTCATTCTAAGTTGCCAGTATTATCCGAACTATATATTGTACTACATTGTCTATATTTCATAGGCTTGTCTTTTCTCAATGTTTTTGCTGCGAGTTTCTTTTTTTGCTGGAAATGTATTTGCAGTCCTTTTTTTTGTTCTTGTCACGTTAATTTTAATTCCACAAGGCTCTGGCTTGTACTCAGAAAATGATTGAATTATTAAAGTTTGGTTTTCAGAAGGGAGCGGAGACATTTGTGGAGATCACATATTTTTGAATGGTGCCCGATAGGCATAGTGTTTGCTGAAATCAGGCAGCAGCAACAGTCACATACGGAGAACAGAGTAATGCAGCTTTAATTTGCTTCTACTCAGAGTGAAAATTCAAAAAGCTTAATTTTTTTGCCATTTTAACAGAGGGAGATAAATGTGTGTGTGGTTTTGCTTCTGAAGTTGCAACCATCAGCAAGACCCTTTTTATCATTTAGCGTCCAGGAAATGTCATGTGTTATCAAGCATTCATTCAGTGTTTATATCCTAGTTATGAATGCTAGAAATGTCTTTATATTGGGTAATAAATGCACTATAGAGTTTTGAACCGTGCATTAGTTTTACAAATACTGCTTATAAATTCCATGACAGGGTTCAAATAAAGTAATAATAAATTAGATAAATTTCAACTTTATTGTCATTATGCCCAGTACATACCAGTACAGTGAAATCCAGTTTAGGATCTAACCAGACAATAGCAATAATATATAAAGATCATCTAATATAATGAATAATATACCATTGGGGTGATAGAAAGAAGTGAGGCAACTTGCAGCTTTGATATGTCAGTATGGGACTAATATACTATATATATATATATATATATATATATATTTAGTATAATACCTAATAAATAGTATACAGTACAATGGTCTGGTTGTGTTATAGGTATAGTCTTGTGGTGAGGTTGGGTAGATTTTTTACAAAACTGCTTAAAATTCTCTCTGTGAGGGTGAATCCTTCATTTGGAGTTATGTTTACCAATTATGGAATATTATCTTGCTCTCGTTATTTTGCCAGAGTTTATTAGCCAGATTAAATTTATATTTCTTTCACATAATTCCACCAAATGGATTCCCTGGGTCCTTTTAATCAGGTCTTTTAAAAACTAATGATGTGAGAAAACCCTTTAGGAGTTTACCTATTATGCACTTACAGCCTGTTACCTCACACAAGGCGCACATATGCTAACCCAACACCATGCAGGAGCTGTCCACTTACATAGCAAACACATGTAAACTGCAGACCTAGTTGGTTAAGGAAGTAGCGCTGGAACTGTGCAGAAATACTTTTAGTACGTGTGTGTTATGACATAATGATTTTCCCAATTTATGCGTTCAAGTGGTTGCAGTTCATTAGGAAAGGTGGTGCTCTCTGTTTAAAAAATTGAATACCAAACAGTGAATCAATCATCATAATTGTATTTATTTGTTTAACGGTTCTACACGGATACAATATTTTCCAGTTTTAGGCCTTACCATTGTAATAAACTGGGAGTGGTCCACATCCTGATAGTGTTTTTAAACCAGGGTGCTTGAAAAAGGTCAAGGTATCACATTCAGTATCATGAAATCATTTGCATTCCATTTTCTGTTAAATGTCACATCACTCCGGCTATTTCATAACGGCTAAGTATGACACTGTCACTGGTAGTTGCAGAAGGAATGCTAATTGCACAATTGCACCCTCTGGTAAGTGTCAACAGCCACTCCAGTGGGAAGGAGAGCGAAATGAAAAAGATGTCTCCTGCAGCTATTTGGCAGTTGTTCGGGTTCACGTTCTATTAAATCAGGGAGTCACAGCTGATTTGGAACATGTGAACATTATTTGCATGAAGAACCTTTAACAAAGGATAGGAAGACAACAAACCCATGCCTTATAGTTTCCAATGGTGTCCAAAGACACTGAACACTGGCTCTGCTTCAGCATCAAGTATTGTCATTGGATGAAAGGGCGAAACAGTGAAGCATCTCTCCTGAGCCCTGTAGTAGTGTTTAGCGGTGTGGCTGCTTTGGGAGGGAACCTGTTCATCATTCTGGTAGTCCTTGCTTGGAATAATGGGTATCTTCTTCGCGAGGGTAGGAGGTCAATCAAGTGATGAGCTGGGTGTGAGTGGTCTCTGATGCTGCTGTGAGAACGGCGCAGGCGATGGAGATGGTGTGAGGATGTCAGGCAACATGGCCCTGATGATTTTCCTAGCCGTCTTCATTACCTCCTAAAGAGGTTGCTGCTCTGCCCCAATGCAATTGATGAACCGCACTGACCCGCAGTAAGCCAGCACACTTTCAATGGCACGGGGGTAACAATTTACCAGAAGCTTCTGGGAGAGTTTGCTTTCTTCGGTTTTCTCCATTAGAAGAGGCGGTGTTGAGCTTTCCCAATCTTTGAGGGGGTATTGGGGCTCCAGGATAGATCCTCAGTCGCTGCCATGCCTACAAACTTGAATTTGGCCACCTATACCACTGCCTCACCATTTGTCTAGAGCAGGGGTCATCAACTATATTTGTCAGAGGGCCAGAATTTTACCAGACAGTCTCCTTGGGGGCCGGACCCTTA